>NC_142944.1:22202515-22215015 GCF_046866305.1 Octopus bimaculoides | reverse complement strand
GCTCATACTATTAAAAATACCCCATCATACTATTATCATCACAACCGTCAATCTACTACCATCTCTATACCTACTATTACTCTCACCCCATCAGGAGGAATAGTAGAAGTGTCATTGAATAGTGAGAGGGTGGGTGGGTCAAAGTGCAACACACAGAAATTCGTTTTGACACTTATTATTATAGATGTATAAATATATTCATATATATATATATATATATATATATATATATATATGGCACTCCATCAGTTTTGACAATATGAAATAATATTCTCATTTATCAGTTGTGAAACACAACTACATAACCTGAAGATTGCAGAAAGCATGACAGTATTTGTATTATCATAAATTGTAAAACATACAAAAATTAAATGTGAAACTCAGACTGTTGGAACTTCATTGACTAACATATTTATCTGCACACAACCATACAAACTCTGATGTGTGTGTGTGTTTATTTGCATGCATTTATAGTTATACATCAAATCATCATTTTACTATGTACATTTCATTTCCATGTTTGCCTTGGCCAAACAAGACTCTGCTGAGGCAGATTTTCTTCTACGGCTACATGTCCTTCCAGTCATTAACCCCCACATGTGTTCAAGCAAAGTAATAATTTTCAACAGTTTATCAGATGAGTAGACCAGTCAACCTCTCTCAGACAATTGCAAACAACAAGGCTTTTGTGAATGGTGACTCTTTGTTTACAGTCAGTGAGTAAATGCCAAAACACGCACACACATTCAACAGGCTTCTTCCAGTTTCCATCTATCTATCTATCTGTGTGTGTGTATTTGTGTGTGTGTGTGTGTGTGTGTGTGTGTGTGTGTGTGTGTGTGTGTGTATGTGTGTGTGTATTACATATAAAGTTATAAATAACGAGAGAAATATAAGAATTTCCAATAATTAAACAAATTATTTTATCATGCTATATTCTCTTGTTATTTATTATTTTATACACTCCTTATCATTTTCTCTTGCATCATACTATATATTCTATGTTTTGTAGAATCATACATTAAGGAGTACTTGACTGCCTCAACAACCACCACCATCACCACCACTACCACCGCCGCCACCAACACCATCGCCTCAATCACAACTACAGCTCATACTATCACTATTGCAACCGTCAATCTACTGGATTACTTGAATCCATATGTATTAAAAGTAGTTCAGTTAATGTCTGGTCTTAGAGTGACCAATAGTTTTGCATTTACAAAGGCATTAGCCTCATGGATGTCGTCAGACTCTAAAGCTGAACACAAATGTAATTCTTCAACTCTGGGAGGCAGGAATTCATTAGTCATTTGTATGCATATACATATATATATATATATATATATATATATATATATATATATATATATATATATATATATATATATATATATATATATATATGGGAGAATGTACGAAAAAAAAAACAACAACAGACGAGGACAGGTTGTGTAAACAACAAAAGGAAGTATTAGTTTGACGCTTGGGAATACAGAAAGTCTTTAACGTTTCGAGCTACGCTCTTCAACAGAAAGAATACGGAGAAAACAAGGAGAAAAACACGGAGAAAAAAAATTGATTCAAATATGAATTAGAAGCAGCACTAGTGTTATAAATATTATAGACCACACATACTCTATGTAAAACATATACATTGAATGTGCGGTTGATAATGTTTACAATATATATTATTTGTACACAATTACATATAAACATATACATAAACATATATGTATATATATGTATAAACATGCACACATAAATATATAGGTATCACATACATTTAGATATATCAATATTTAGAGTGGGCTCCTTAGAAACAAAAGATAGGTCGTCAGGTCTTCAGGTTTGTTATAGAGGAAAAAAAGCCCTGTCTTTATTTAAAAATCTAGTACAACACTGAGTGGCCTTGACCTTATCATATATGAATCGCTGGCCATGACCTCAATATTTAAACACAAACAGGATGGCTGCCTTGTTGAGCTTTTAAGAAAGATGTACATGGAAATTCTATACTATGTAAACAATTTCAACCAGTGAGTACACAAAAGGTGCAGCAGAATCTTTTGGCAGATTGTCAGAGAATCTGCACTTCATGATTTGAAGTACAGTTGAACTAGAAGCGGAGGAGATAGGTTGTTGCAACAAGTGGAGATACGTTAAGATGGCAGCAAGTGTTGGTTTTTAACGTAGTGATTGATAACTTGTTTGACTTTTACAGATATCGAAGATAGGAGAAATACAAAAAAAATAAAACATTAAAAAAACAATCTTGTGATAGTGAAAACATAATTGTGCTACACACACATATACTAGTGTGTGGGTGGGTGGTTGTGTATGTGTGTATGCTTTTATTATTAATCAATAGAAGTTACAGAGTGACTCAAGAGCCAAGAGTGTCATGTACTGGCACTTATCAAAGTACTACATGCACACACACACACACACACACATATATATATATATATATATATATATATATATATATATATATATATATATATATATATATATATACACATACACACACACACACACATACCCCAATCACTTTACAGAGTGCACTTCTAAAAGGGGAGCATTTGAAAAGGGGAAGATGCTGAATGTTGAAAGGATAAAATAAGACAGAGGGGACAAGTACAGGTGTGAGTGACAATGACTTGTTTATATGCTTTATAAATAATGTGTATAGGAGCTTGGCAGTTTCAAAACAGAAAATGGTTGCTGTTAGACAAGGGAAACTGTCTCAGCAGGTCTGGTCAAACCCATGCCAGCACATAGGGGACATTACAAATGATGATGATGATGATGATGATGTTGATAATGAATCAACATGCTACAGGAGTATTCATATGTACAACAACAAATAATATACACATATATATTTATATGTATACATATATATATAATTAACAGATAATTTTTAATTTGTTTTGAACTAAAGAGATGGGTACCAGCTAATTTAGATAACAATAACAGTTCGATTACATTATCTGTCATCATAACAAATGGTTTCTTCTGTGTGTACACACACACAAATACTATCAACCACACTAACCAGCTCAAAATTTTAAAATGGTAAATAGGTGCAGGAGTGGCTGAGTGGTAAGAAGTTTGCTTCCTGACCACATGGTTCTGGGTTCAGTCCCACTGCATGGCACCTTGGGCAAGTGTCTTCTACTATAGCCTTGGGCTGACCAAAACCTTGTGAGTGGATTTGGCAGATGGAAACTGAAAGAAGCCTGTTATAGTTATATATATGTATCTGTGTGTGTGTGCGTCCGTGTCCAGTAAGAAACATCCAGGTTCAGTCCCTTTGTGTGGCACCTTAGGCAAATGTTTTCTTCTATAGCTTCAGACTGACAAAAGCCTTATGAGTAAATTTGGCAAATGGAAACTGAAAGAAGCCTGCTTTATTACACACACACATGTAGGTATCTTTGTGTCTGCATTTGTCTCCCATGACTGTTTGACAACCAGGGTTGATGTAATTACATACCTGTAATTTAGTGGATCAGCAAAAGAGACCGGTAGATTAAGTACCAGGCTGAGATAAAAAAAAGTACTGGGGTCGATTTTTCAGTGCGTTGTCCCAGCATGGCCACAGTCTAATGACTGAAACAAGTAAAAAATATCTGTAACAAGCCTTTAGATTCATGAAGCTGGAGTTTATTTCGTCTTCCATGGTGTATAAGCAACTAAAGCAACCAAGAGAGTACCAGACACTCTGCCCCAGAACAGGACAGGATGTTGGCCCATGGGTGGGTTAAACCCCAACCCCAACCCCCCACCACTACCACCACTATTGGTTAAACTATTCAGCAAAGTGAACTGGAGCAATGTGAAGTCAAGTAGACCAGATCAGGAATTAAATTCATGACCTTGAAATTTGCCTAACCACTGGGCCACACGTCGAAAAAAAAAAAACACCAATATATAGGTGCAGGAGTAGCTGAGTGGTAAGTAGCTTGCTTACCAACTGCATGGTTTTGGGTTCAGTCCCACTGCGTGGCACCTTGGGCAAGTATCTTCTACTATAGCCTCGGGCCGACCAAATCCTTGTGAATGGATTTGGTAGACGGAAACTGAAAGAAGCCCATCGTATGTATGTGTATATATATATATATATATATATATATATATATATATATATATATATATATATATATATATAATATATATACACCCACTACAGTCTTGGAGTAGTTGGCATCTAGTTGTAGAAACTCTGCCAGGCCAGATTTGAAGCCTGGTGCAGCCGCTGGCTCTCCAGACTTCAGTCAAACTGTCCAAACCATGCCAGTATGGAAAATGGACGATAATCGATGATTATATATATATATGTATGTATGTATGTGTGTGTATGTCTGTGTTTGTCCCCCCAAACATCACTTGACAACTGGTGCTGGTGTGTTTACGTCCACCGTAATTTAGTGGTTTGACAAAAGTGACTGATAGAATAAGTACTAGGCTTACAAAGAGTAAGTTCTGGGGTTGATTTGCTTGACTAAAAGGCGGTGCTCCAGCATGGCCACAGTCAAATGACTGAAACAAGTAAGAGAGTAAAAGAATAAAAGAATATTTACTCTCGGCATCAACATGCTGTTTTATCACCACCATGCACACACACACACACACACACAGATGCATGTACACACACACACACTTGTTTATTTGGCCTGATTCAGTGGTTTAGATAAGCCTAAATATATAAACATTTAAATTGCTTCTGTTGCATTAATTACATGTTTTCTATTGTTGCATTGATTACTTCCCTAACAAACAGATAATTATATACACACATGCATACGTATACATGTCTATATGTATGTGTGTTATGTGTGTGAGTATGAGTGTATGTGTGTATGTATACACACATGAATATATATGTGTTGGTGTGTGTGTATAAGAAAGGAAAATGGAGAACTTGACAGATTGACATCAATTTATTAACACAACTCCAGAATGTAAGTATGTCTTAATGTATGTATATATGAGTGCTTATCTATCTATCTATCTATCTACCTATCTATCTATATATGTGTGTGTGTGTGTGTGTGCATGTGTAAATATGTGTGTGTATATATGTATGCATGTATATGTATATGTTCTTGACCCCACCAGACAGAAGATAAACTGTTTTTACTCCAAATTTTTATAAATTTTTACTGATATTTGATAAGATGAGACACATCAAAACTGGTAATATTTTCTTTATATAATTTTTTATAAAATTCCCTTTTAAATTGAAATGTCTTAGACTTACTTCTGTGCAATTTCCACCTCTATCTTTTATATACACATATATATATATTATTCATTTAAAATACAGAGATGCCTATTGACTAATTTTTATTCTCGCTGGATCACTGGTGGTAAATAAAATTTCTAAAAATTTTTTTGCTGCCCTATGATTTATTAATAATGAAGTCTAATAATATATATATATATATATATATATATATATATATATATATATATATATATATATATATATATATATATATATATATATATATATATATATATATATATATATATATATATATATATATATATGTATATATATATATATATATATATATATACACATACACACACACACACACACACATATATATGCACAAACATATCTGTACATATAAATGTATTTATATGTCTATGCATGTGCTTGTATATATGTATGTATGTATCTGTGTATGTACATATGCATGTATGTATTATCTGTCCAATATATGTATGGATAATATTTCTAATGGATTTAACTGGTTGACACATTTTACTTCATTTTGAAAATGGATAAGAATTCCAAAGAATTTCTTCTTAAAATAACATATCATGAAGATGTTGTTTGGAAAATATTTCAAACAAATATATATATAGCGTAGGAGTGGCTGTGTGGTAAGTAGCTTGCTTACCAACCACATGGTCCCGGGTTCAGTCCCACTGCGTGGCATCTTGGGCAAGTGTCTTCTACTATAGCCTCGGGCCGACCAAAGCCTTGTGAGTGGATTTGGTAGACGGAAACTGAGAGAAGCCCGTCGTGTATATGTATATATATATATGTATGTATGTATGTGTTTGTGTGTCTGTGTTTGTCCCCCCAACATCGCTTGACAACCGATGCTGGTGTGTTTATGTCCCCGTAACTTTGCGGTTCGGCAAAAGAGATCGATAGAATAAGTACTAGGCTTCTAAAGAATAAGTCCTGGGGTCGATTTGCTCGACTAAAGGCGGTGCTCCAGCATGGCCGCAGTTAAAAGACTGAAACAAGTAAAAAAAAAAAAAAGAGTAAAAGAGATATATATATATATATATATGACGGGCTTCTTCCAGTTTCTGTCTACCAAATCTACTCACAAGGCTTTGGTTGGCCCAAGGCTATAGTAGAAGACACTTGCCCAAGGGACCACACAGCCATGCCTGCACCTATACACACACACACACACACAAACTCATACAAATATATACATACATATACATGTGTGTGTGTGTGTGTCCTTGCATTTACCCCTGCCACTGTTTGACAAACAGTGTTGGTTTGTTTGCATCCCTGTATCTTATTAATCTGGCAAAAAGATCTGACAGAATAAAAAGCAGGTTTTTAAAAAAATTAACAACAAAAAAAGGGGTAGAGTTGTTCAACTAAAATTCTTCAAGTTGGTGCCCCAGCATGGCCACAGCCCAATGTCCAAGACAATAAAAGAAAGAAAAATTGTAGAATATAAAATTGTGTACGTACCATTAATATCACTGTTACTCTGCCATGCTTCCAAAATAAGTGTGTAGGAATTCTGCAATGTACAACAGAAACAAGAATATAATTTATACACAGACATATATATATACATACATGTACACAAATACATATGCATGTATATATATATATATATATATATATATATATACACACACACACACACACACACACACACACACACACACACATATATATATATATAAGTATATGTGTTTATATATATATATACACACACACATACATATTTTAAAATATACAAAAACATATAACACACAAGCACATATACATATATATCTACACACACAGAAGCATATATATATATATATATATATATATATATATATATATATATATATATATGAATATATATGCACATTTATAAATATACATGTATATATAAGTAAATGCACATATGCATATATACCTACACACACAGAAGCACATATATATATATATATATATATATGCATGCATGCATGCACACACACGCACGTATACATCCAATACAGGTGGAGGAAAGTGATATGAAATGCAGAGATTCTATATACACGGAAGTGAGAATAATGGTGTTGTAATAGCAAAAGAATTAGCAATAGTGGTGGTTTTGTTGGCAACAGCAGTAGTGGTGGCCATCCATTCGTATCTGATGAATGCCATTTAACCTGATGTTTTACGATCTGTTACTGATGAGCTCTCTGATGGCTCTTCAAACTGCTAGAGAGGTTCATAGCACTCAAGAAATTTGGCAAGATCAGTTCTTCACAATTGGCCATCAGCCCACTTAAAGGGGCAGTGTGTATAGTTCTTTTAGAAACAAGCTTTTAATTGTAGAAACCATGCTACAATGTCCACGGTGTTTGATCTCATAAATATACATACCTGTATATATATATATATATATATATATATATATATATATATATATATATATATATATATATATATATATATATATGTGTGTGTGTGTGTGTATATATATATAATATATATATATATATATTGATAGAAAAGACCTCAAAAGAAAGAAAGAGACCTCGATATTATATAAATAGAGGAATTTATCTGTAGAAATATGTGACAATTATTCAGTAGCCATGATAAAGCTACGAGATTCGGATGCCGAGGCAGAAACCCACACCGCCATCTCTTCAGTTATCTGGCCACACACACACACACACACACACATATATATATATATATATATATATATATATATATATATATATATATATATATATATATATATATATATATATATATATACACACACACTCTTTTATTCTTTTATACGTTTCAGTCATTTTGAGTGTGGCCATGCTGCAGCACAACCTTAAAGGGGGTTTTTAGACAAAGAAATCAGCCCCAGGACTTATTATTTGTAAGCCTAGTACTTACTCTATTGGTCTCTTTTGGTGAACCTCTAAGTTACGGGGGACATAAACACACCAACACCAATTGTCAAGTGGTGACGGGGGAACAAACACAGAAACAAACACAAACGCACATAGATATACACACACACACACACACACATGATGGGCTTCATTCAGTTTCTGCCTGCCAAATCCAATCAAAAGGCTTTGGTCAGCTCAGGGCTGTAGTAGAAGACACTTGCCCAAGGTGCCACACAGTGAGACTGAGCCCAGAACCATGTGGTTGGGAAGCAAGCTTCCTACCACACAGCTATACCTGCACTTATATGATATATATATATATATATATATATATATATATATATATATATATATATATATATATATATATATATATATATATATATAAATATATATATATATGTGTTTGTTTTTATGTTACAATAATAACTGTTTTACATTACATTGAAGGACTACTCAATACATTTGGTAGAGTAAAGATTTATTATTCTTATTGATAGTGACTTTGAAGTTTCAGATAGCTAAGTTATCATCAGGTTATATGATAATGGCTTAGCTGTGTTTTATAGAATCTCTATGGTCAGATGCCATTCAGTTGTTTTCAAATAAGCAACATGAACAAATTTTGTGGACAACTGTAAATAATACCACATGGTTTGTATGAATGGAGAGGCTTGGATTTTGTAATCGATCTGCATACAAAGACTTGTGTATGTGTTTGTGTGTGTGTGAAAGACTTTTTTCAGTTTCTGTCTATCAAATTTCACTCACAAAGTATCGGTCAACCTACAGCTATATAGCAGGTGATAACAGCCGACCGTGTCCAAGCAGTGGGATGAGATTAAACCCAAATCCATGTGGTTCAGAAGTGAACTTCTTAAACCACACAGCCATACCTGTATCTCCCTCTCCCTATCACTCATTCTGTCTGTCTGTCTCTCATTACACACACACACATACATATATATAATATACACCATCCAACATGTGCCAGTATGGAAAAATGGATGTTAAATGATGATATACATATGGGCTGATACACTGTTCAAACAAGCATGCATGCACATACATGTGCACACATGCACACGTACACACAAGCAAGCATGCACACATACACACACAAGCACACACATATACAAGTACATGAACATACATGCTCACACATTTACAAGCACACACACACAGACAGGCCTGTATGCATGCGCACACACACACACACACACTCATGCATGCACATGCAATTCACAGCAACTGTCTGTACTAGTTATTGACTTAGTGTTTGTGTTGTCACAGCGAAAGTAAATTGTTATTTTTTCTTTCTAAATCGGTAAAACTGACACAAATGAATTCTTGCTTCTCCTCTACACAGCAATGACATGTCTGTAGAATTGGTAGATTCCTTGTTCTTATCTAACATACCGGATAGACTACTAGGTGTTAACCACTTACTTGCTTTATACAAGTGTCATTAATATGCTTTAAGAAAAGATAAAAAAAAAGAAGAAAAACTTCTATCAAACATTCTTTCAAGCAACAAGCTTCACTTTGTCCCAAATATTCTCTCTTACTGAATGTATGCCTTCCCATATATATATATATATATATATATATATATATATATATATATATATATATATATATAGTGTGGGTTTGGAGGGATATACTATGAAGGTGGATACTATGGTGGCTCTCAGTTATGTTCCAGGTTATGGCTAACTCCATTGATTAGTATTCAACATCTATGATGACTATTAGTTGTCAGTCATGCCATAAATAATAAAATAAGAAGAATAACTCTTGAGTGCGAACAAGTCTCCATATTCTGTATTGTTATAATTATTGCTTATATATATATATATATATATATATATATATATATATATATATATATATATATATATAAATATATATATATATATATATATATATATATATATATATATATATATATATATATATATATATATATATATATACAGTGTATTGTTCCATGATGGTAAGATCAACAAAAAACGTACCTCCATCTGGTGAGAGATAAAAATTATTTAATAAACACAGTATATGTTTTTATGTGCTACTATTAGTTTCATGCAATGAAAGCATGCCAGACAATATTTTTTTAAATATCTGGTGTCTCAGTACAATCTTCAGTCACTGCTCACAACATGGCACGACACTGAAAATAGAAATGAGAGAAAGCTCATTCTATTGTCCTATTTTTAGTGCCTGAAGATTGCGCTGAGATACCAGACATTTAAAAAAAATACTGTCTGGCATGCTTTCCTTGTATGAAACTAATAGTAGCATCCAGGGGGAGGTGTCTTTCTGACTCAGGAAGGAGTTTCATCCTTAATATATACATATATATATATATATATATATATATATATATATATATATAGCGCAAGCATGGCTGAGTGGTTAAAAAGCTTGCTTTCTAGTCACATTGCTCTAAGTTCAGTCCCAGTGCACAACACCTTCGGTAAGTGTCTGCTACTAAAGCTGTCTTGACTAACTGAAAGCCTTGTGAGTGGATTTAGTAGGCAGAAGCTGAAGAACATCAGCTCCGTGTGTGTGTGTGTGTCTTTGTGATTGTCTTCTGCTACTGCTTGACAACTAGTGTTGGTTTGTTCACATCCCCACAATTTAGCAGTTTGGGAAAAGAGACCAATAGAATAAGAACTATGCTTAAAAAACAGAAACAAGTACAAGGATTGATTTTGTTTCCAACTAAAACCTTCAAGGAGATGCTACAGCATGGCTGCAGTTCAATGACAGAAACAAGTAAAAGATAACTCATATTTAAATAGAGTTTATTGTTGTAGCAAAGAGACTATGCTTTCTCTGTGTTAGAGGATTTATCAGACACTAATATTTTAAATCCATGGGTGCAGCATAAATTATTTTGAAAGATAATGGGAAAGATGGGGTGGGAGTAAGGCAAGTTTTTGGTTTACTTTGGTTATAAAGATATATATATATATATATATATATATATATATATATATATATATATATATATATATATTCACCCTTTGTGTAGTCATTGAACTTAAAAATTTAAAAAGAAAAGGTCTTCCATGCTTTTATTTGCTCTAGATATGAAATCATGTGTGGGTAAAAGAACCAAAACATTCATAACATCTTACAGTGTAGAATGTGTGTGTGTATATATATATATATATATATATATATATATATGTATATGTATATGTATAGCAGAAGTAACAGAGTGACTTAAGGTCCAAGAATTTCATGCATTGGTATCTACCTATACATATATATATATATGTATATGTTGCCAGTGCCCCTGGACTGGCTTGTGCGGGTGGCACATAAAAGACACCATTTCGAGCGTGGCCGTTTTCGTGCGGGTGACACGTAAAAGCACCCACTACACTCTCTGAGTGGTTGGCGTTAGGAAGGGCATCCAGCTGTAGAAACTCTGCCAAATCAGACTGGAGCCTGGTGTTGCCATCCGGTTTCACCAGTCCTCAGTCAAATCGTCCAACCCATGCTAGCATGGAAAGCGGACGTTAAACGATGATGATGATGATGATGATGATGATGATATGTACGTATGTATATTTATATATCTACATGTATATGTATGTATATGTATATATATGTATATATATATATCTACATGTATACGTATGTATATATATATATATATATATATCTACATGTACATACCTATATGTATATGTTTATATCTATGTGGATGTATGTATGTTTGCATATATGTATGTAGGCATGGATCAATGTCTGTGTTGGCATAGCAGAACCTATTCCTATAGAGAATGGTGTCACACAGGGTGGCATCCTTGCCTCAGCTCTCTTTACTTTGTATTTTGTTGTTACTCTCATTCATACATTTGCTGTGGATTGCTCTCCTGGGGCATATGTGATGTACGAAACTTCTGGTTGTCTCTTCAACTTGTGTTCATTTGTTGCCAATCCGAAAATGTTCCTGTCGCTTAGTTGTGACCTTTACACAGATGATTGCAACTTAGTTCCTTGCACAGTCAAAGATATTCAAATTCTCATGGATCATATATGTATGCATACAAATGTGTGTATGTATGAATATGTCATCATCACAACGATTGTTTGAATATCTGATTTTCTTCTTCTTTGAAACAATTTCACAATTCTTAAGCACAACATCATATTGTAAATTATATCAAAACACGGCATCTCATCTACATTCACCCCACTCCATCCCCCCACCCAAATAAAAACATACATATACATACATATATATACACATACATATGTATGCATACATATATATATATACATACATATATATACATACAAATATATACATACATACATAT
>NC_142944.1:22142515-22195015 GCF_046866305.1 Octopus bimaculoides | reverse complement strand
GCTCTTGTCTTGACCTCGTAGCTGTAAATGAGTATCACCAACATAAAAAAAGAAATGATGTTCGCTTCCAGTCTTCCACAAAAAAAACAAGTTTGGCTTTGGGGAAATATTACCTCGCTTGGAAACAGGTGAATGTTGGTGACAGTAAGGGCATCCGGCCATAGAAAATCAGCCTCAATAAACACTATTCAACCCATTGAAGCATGGAAAAGTGGACATTAAATGATGATGATGATGATGTGACGTTATAAATGTTTAATATATATACACTGGGGTCGATAAAATAAGTACCAGTTGACTACTGGGGATCAACATAATCGACTGGTCTCCTCCCCCGAAATTGCTGGCCTTGTGCAAAAATTTGAAAACAAAATATATATGGATACAGTGAATAAAAATTGAAGTAGAATCTGATACAAAATCATTATGATCACCATTTTTTTATGTCCACTGTCCATGCTAGCATAGGTTGGACTTCTTGACTACATCCAACAGGTCGGCAAACTACATCTTACTCCAGTGTCTTAGTTTTGTTATGGTTTCAAACAACTGAAAGTCCTTCTTAACACCAACTGGCAAAATCGTGACATCGTGAGATTGTGGTCATGGCCAGAGTCTGTGACATGTAAAGGACACCAGCGCTAGCGACAGATAAAAGGCACCTGTGTCGGTGACACATAAAAGGCAACTCTGCCACTGATGTGTAAAAAGCACCCATGCTAGAGTCACATAAAAGGCACTTGTGCCACTGACACATAAAGAACACCAAGCACACTGTCAAGTTGTTGGTGTTAGGAAAGGCATCCACCTGTAGAAACCATCATCATCATCGTTTAACGTCCGCTTTCCATGCTAGCATGGGTTGGACGATTTGACTGAGGACTGGTGAACCAGATGGCTACACCAGGCTCCAATCTGATTTGGCAGAGTTTCTACAGCTGGATGCCCTTCCTAACGCCAACCACTCCAAGAGTGTAGTGGGTGCTTTTATGTGCCACCGGCACGAGGGCTAGTCAGGCGGTACTGGCATCAACCATGTTTGGATGGTGTATTTTACGTGCCACCTGCACAGGAGCCAGTCCAGCGGCACTGGCAACAACCTCACTCGAATGTTTTTTCACGTGCCACCCGCACAAGTGCCAGTAAGGCAACGCTGGTAACAAGCACGCTCAAATGGTGCATTTCACGTGCCACAAGCACAGGAGCCAGACAGCTGCTCTGGCAATGATCACGCTCGGATGGTGCTGTTAGCGCTCCACCGGCACGGGTGCCAGTCATCGAATTTAACTATGTCAAATCAGACTGGAACCTGGTGCAGCTCTCTGGCTTACCAGTTCCAGTTAAACCATCAAACCAATGCCAGCATGGAAAGCAGACATTAGATGATGATGATTACTGAATGCTTTTTTTTATTTATTACTTTTTTCTTTTGTGGCACAACCACTAATTAGGCAGACTTGTAACACACAAGACTAAAGAGCCTCTTCATCCGAGAGGGTCGTTAGGAGATAGGTGTTTGATTTACACGAAGTGTAAGAGAGGTTAAAGTATGACAGTGGGGTGGATAGCGAGAACGGGTTTACTGTTGTGGAGGAAATTCGCGGCTACTTCATATTTTACCAGGGCGTGGGATGGGCGGGGGTGGGGTGGAGAGGAAGAGGCAGCTGGAATGGTGCCCTAAACAGAGGTGAATATGCTGAGATGCAAGAACATTGCAACATAGTAAACATGTTCAAGAAGGTGAACAGAAAGGAGTGAGAACACAGAAGAATCAGGGAGGTGGGAAGTGAAGTTCCTAGAGTGAGGTGGGGGCTGGAAAAGTGAGAGAGGAATAGAAGCATGTAGTGGGGGTGGTTATATAGAGGCTGCATGTAATGAATGGTGAACCGAGAGGGGTGGAAAGTCGTAAATATCAGTTGGGTAATAATGATAAACTTTGACTGGGACTAGAGGAGAGTGAGTGGTGACTGGCAGTATAGGAAAGGCAAAATGGTATATAGCAACAGGTTCTGCTTTTATTAATTACAATACTAGAATAATTACAGTAGATAGGAAAACAATATACTAATATTCATCATCTATACATACATACTGAGAGGACACACAACATCTTGATGCTCTCTGTTACACTGCATGGCAATCTGGAATACATTTTATACCTAATTCCCAAACTGAAGAACACTTTCACACAATGCTTCTTCCCTTGCTAAGTAAATAAGTCAACTTGCTTCCCTTCTAATTACCAGGTATTGTTCTATGCTTTCCTTCTTCTTCCAGTTTTACCAAACCTGTCTCTTCAATATTATGGCCTTGTCTACCATATTGTTGCTACACAACCACATCACAACCAGTTTGGTCGGAACCTTGCATAAGTCACAGGTTTAGTCTGCAGCTCTCAGCAGATGGTTTCATAGGAACTTTCAGGTTGTTCTCTACACTGTAAATCTTCTACTTCCGCTCCCCACCCACCATTGTCAAATTCTTCAACTAGAACTTCTCTAAATTTCTGACTGTTTACTAGTTCTTTCAGCTTCCATATCTTCCTTTACCAAATTAATTTCTGCTATTGAGTCTGCTTAGCTCAAAACCTGCTCACAAGCCGGGTGGACTTCATTATCTCCAGGAAACAGGCTAGACAGACGGTTGTGAATGCAAAGTCTTTCCCTGGTGAAGAATGTACAAAATGAAGAATATATATGCAATATGCATTTATGATTATGCATGTATATATTTATATTTATGTATGTATACATATATATTTTCATTTATGTATGTCTGTACACACAAACACATTAAGTGTATGGTGTGTGTGTATATATATATATATGCATAAACATGACTGTTTGGTAAGAAGCTTGCTTTCCAACCACTTGGTTCTGAGTAACTCCCACTGCACAGTACTTTGGGCTAGTGTCTTCTACTATAGCCCAAATCCTCGTTAGTGGATTTGATAAACAGAAACTGAAAGAAACCCAATGAGTGTGTGTGTTGCGTCTCTATCTTAACATCATGACCTAAATGTTAACAAATGTCCCCATTATACAAGTACTGTTAATCATTTGCAATCTTCCACAAAAAACATGTCCAGCCATTGCACTGTTCATGTTCAAATGTTAACTTACCGAGAAACAAGAAAAGAAAAGATTGGCAACAAAAAGAGCAATCAACAGTAGAAAAATCCGTTTCAACAAATTTCCACCAATGCAAGTGTAGAAAAATAGACATTATGATGATGATGATGATGATGGAGATGAGGAGAAGGAGGATATAAAGTTGCACAATCAATCTGGCATTAAACTGTAATATAAACTACACATGAAATCCTGGTTTTCTTAGAGATAAAGAGGAAATGCCAAACTAGCAGGAGTGGCAACCTGCAGGAGAAAGCAGGAAATGCAAGAAATGGAAAAAGAACTCCACCTCAAAAATAAGAACACACCCAAGAAAAAGGTTAACAGTAATTATGGGATAAGCTCATCACATCACTAGAACTGTATGAGATTTATAGTTCTTCAAACAAATAATGAAGAACTGGGTAGGGTTATTGAACAAACTGAAGGAAAATGAAGGGAATAAATGAATTTTAAAAACAATTTTTAAAAACACTTGAATGGTCAATTGCTAATGAAAAACCACACTATTAGAATTATGATTTTCATGGTAGTCTTTTGTGTCTAAGGAAGGTGATTCTGTCATTTATTCCTCAGCGACCTGAACAGATGATTTATTTATAGTGATCAAATATTTGTGCAGTAAATTGACAATACCTGTACAGGTGGATGGTGTGTCACATATCAGGTATCAAAGTGATCATAGAACAACATAAAATGATGTGTTTTGCTTAAGAACATAATGCACTACCTGGTCTTGGATTGGAAAGCACAATCTTGCAATCATAAGCATGACACCTTAACCCCTAGCCCACGCTTCCTCACATGACCAGGCAATAGAGGTGGGAGATTCTTTGCACAGTTTGATGCCAAAGATGCTCAGGAGCCCTTTGGGGTGCATCAGCTTCAAGGTGGGACAGGGTATGGAAGGCAGTCAATGTCAGCAAGTACCCTGACCCTAAGTATCTGCTGGGTTATTTTCAAAGTGCTCAATGGGTTACCAATTTATCTAATTATATATTCATATTTTAACTGGTATCAAATTTTCAACATTCACTCTGTAATACCCTTAATCTTCATATTTTTCTTTTTTTATAGGTTGTTGTTGTGTCCATCTTCATGTTCTGTAATTTGTGTGAAATATCATGACTGGCAGAATCATAAGTATTTAGTGGCATTTTGTCTGTCTTTACATTCTGAGTTCAAATTCTGCTGAGGCCTACTTTGCCTCTCGTCCTTTCGGGGTCAATAAAATAAGTACCAGTTGAACATTGGGGCCGATGTAAGCAATTTACCCATTCCTCTGAAATTGTTAGCCTTGTACCAAAATTTGAAACTAATATATGAGCCCTTGTGACTAATACTTATTATTATTATTATTATTATTATTATTATTATTATTATTATTATTATTGTGTAAACCTTTAGTGGTTAATAAAGAAAACATTATAATTACAAAAGATTTTTTTCAGTTGTTTTATATATATATAACCCAAGACTTATTTAAATTTTTTTTTTTTAAAGTCAGATCCTTATTCGATCAGTCTTTTTCCTGAACTGCTAAGCTATGGGGATGTAAACAAACCAACACCAGTTACCAAGCAATGGTAGAGGAACAAACACAAACACACACAGATATACATGATGAGATTCTTTCAGTTTCCATCTAACAAATTCCCTCACATGGCTATGGTTGGTCAGGGGCTATAACCAAAGACATTAACCCAAGTGCCACGTGGTGGGAATGAACACGGAACAGAACCATGTGGTTGGGAAGCAAACTTCTTACCATACAGCCACACCTGCATTCATATTCTAGGTATCATCATCATCATCATCATCTTTGTCTTTACATCTACTTTTCTCTTTGCAGACGTGCTTTGAATGAGGCATCTTGAAGTAGTACTTGATGATCAGATGCACTTCCTGTGATGATGATATTGGTGGCGTTAACGATGATGATGATGATGATGATAATGATGATGATGATAATGATGATGATGATGATGATGATGATGATGATGATGATATTGGTGGTGATAATGATGAAAATAATAATTGTGATGATGATAATGATGATATTGGTGGTGATAATGATGAAAATAATAATTGTGATGATGATGATGATGATGATATTGGTGGTTATAACGATGATGAAAATAATAATAGTTACGAGGATGATGATGATGATATTGATGATGACAATGATGACGATGGCACCTTTGATTTGTGGTCAATAAAAAATGTGACAGGTGAGGCTGATGCAGCTGCCAAGAGAAAAACAAGGGGAGGGGCAAGGTTCCATAGAGTTGGGACAAGGTGTTAAGGAAGGTGTGGGAGAAAGAAACTGGTGGCGGATGATGAGTCTGAGTGTGAATGTGTGAGAATGTAAATACGTATGCGTGTGATTGCTTGTATATATATATATATATATATATATATATATATATATGTGTGTGTGTGTGTGTGTGTGTGTGTGTGTGTGTGTGTGTGTGTGTGCACATACACAGGTAGGTATACAACTATACTTAAAGATAAATAAACAAATAAGTAGACAGATAAATATTTATATTTATACAGGTAGAGAGAGAGAGAGGGGGGAGAGAGAGGAGAGAGAGAGGGAGAGGGAGAGAGAGAAGGAGAGAGAGAAGGAGAGAGAGAGAGCAGGAAAGGTGGGAAAAGAATGACTAACATGTTTCAATATGGTTTTAAATAACAACTGGCACCACTGGGGTGAAATGGTGGCTTCAAATCATGCTGATAAAAAAGTCAGAATCTCAGAGTTGAAATCTGACTGACAGAATGGTCTATAGATGCATGCACACACATACACATGCGCATGTGCACGCGCGCACACACACACACACACATACAACGTTTAGATGGACACCATTTGGAAAATGGAAACCTGGATACCCCAAAAATATCTGGCCTGGAATAGGATAGTTGAAGGCGAATTGAGTGAAATGGATCTTACAGAGAAGCAAGGTAGAGAGAATTACCAAATTATCCAAAACCTTAATTTACCAACTTGGAAGAAGAGGATTAATGATAATAATAATAATAATAATAATCCTTTCTATTGTAGGCACAGGGCCTGGAATTTTGCTGGGAGGGGATTAGTCAATTACATCGATCCCCAGTGCATAACTGGTACTTAATTTATTGACTCCGAAAGGATGAAAGGCAAAATCAACCTCAGTGGAATTAATAATAATAATAATAATGATGATGATGATGATGATGATGCTGGTGCTTTCAAATTTTGACTAGCGACTGGAGTGGGAGGGGAGTAAGTTGATCCCAGAGCTCAGCTGGTACTTATTTTATCAACCTTTAAATCATGAAAGTAAAAGACAACTTTGACAGCATTTGAACTCAGAATGTAAGGAAATGTTGCTACCAGCTTATAACAACAATAACAACAACAACATCAATAATAATTCTTTCTGTAATAGGCACAAGGCCTGAATTTTTTTTTTTTTTTTTTTGCAGAGGGCAATAGTCTTTTTAGGGGCCAATAGTCGATTCACATTGACCCCAGTACCTGTCTGGTACTTATTTTGTCGACCATGAAAGGATGAAAGGCAAAGCTGACCTCAGTTTTATTTAAACTCAGAATGTAAAGAGGGACAAAATGCTGCTAATTATTCTGTCCATTGAGCTGACAACAATAGCAATGTATGTAGCTGTTTAATTTCTAAGTATAAAAATAACTCAATACATGGCACAGAATTAAATATTTACTTTCCTTTTTTTAAAAAACAATGACTTCAAAGTTTTTTCAAATCTGGCTTTGCAAACTCTTAATTACATATTTTAATAATATAAATACATATAAAGTAACGAGCTGATAAAATTGTTAACGAGGTGGGCAAAATGGTTAGTTGCATTTTGATATCCTTACATTCTGAGTTCAAATTCTGCCAAGGTATATTTCGTCTTTCATCTTTTCGGATAAGTTGATTGCTGGAAGGGGTGGGGGGTGGGGTCAATGTAATCAACTTATCCCTCCCGCTAAAATGGCTAGCCTTTTGCCTAAATTTGATATCGATATTATAAATATGTACTCTGTATATGTATTTATTTTTACATTAGCTTTTAGCAAAAAGGTTGAAAGTAACTTCAAAGTCCCTGTCAATCTTTTGCATCACAAAGGTTAATATAAACACACACACTCACTATATATATATATATTAATGTTTGTTTTTATGCTCAGTTATATCATCATCATCATTTAACATCTGTTGTCCATGCTAGCATGGCAAGCTGGAAGGCTGCACCAGACTCCAGTCTGATTTGGCATGGTTTTCTACGGCTGATGCCCTTCCAACACCAACCACTCCAAGAGTGTAATGGGTGCGTGCCACCAGCACGAGTGCCATTTGCTTGACACCAGGGTGCATTTACATGCTACCGGCACGGGTGCCAATTTGTGGAACACTGGTACTTGCCACAACTGCGGTTTTGCTTGGCTTGATGGGTCTTCTTCCCAAACAACTTTATTTCAATTTGATGGGTCACTCTATACTTTCGTAGAGTACAAATTTATTACTCTTATACAAGAATGTTGTTGATAGTGACCTTGAAGTTTTAGCCAGCTAAGCTATTATTGGAGTCACAGTCAACAACATTCTTGTATAAGAATAACACACACACACACACACTGTTTGTGGAGTGTACCAATGACGTAAGAAAATTGAATGATGGATACCAGAGACTTAATGAGTATGTTTAAGGTCCCCAATTTTGGTTGAGATACTACATGGAAGATCAAACATGCCAATGTGAAAGAATGGTTCTTTGATAACAATGGACATTATCAGTGGTGTTGAAATGGTGCTGACATTGTTATTGTTGTTTGGTTTTAGGTTAGCCGTAACGAAAGACATTCCATCTAGTATCAACCCATCTATTTTCAAGACATAGTGTGTGTGTGTGTGTGTGTGTGCGCACACGCACATGTGACTATGTAAAACAAAGTGTCTTTCAACAGGAAATTTGGATGCTATTTCTAGCAAGTGTATCAACTGTTGGCTTGTGATAATGAAGTTGACTGTGATGATGATGATGATGATGATGACAGAGGGAGTGAATGACAATGATGATAGTGATGATAACAGTGATGACAACACAATGGCAATGATGTATGGTGGTGGTGGTGGTGGTGGTGGTGGTGATGATAGTGATAGTGATGATGGTAATGATGATGATAATGATGACAACGACGACGACAACAACAGCAATGATAATGATGGAAATAATTTCAATTCCAATTTAAAGCAGAACTACTACTTTGCTTATGACTAGAAAGAATGGGATGATCTCTCCAAATATTGGTTTCTTGGATCCTGAAAATATCTCTACTAAAGAACAAATAAAATTTAAACTTATTCAAATGATACAACAGTAGCATTTCTACATTGATGCCTGGAACTGGCCATAGATCATTATGTTGATGGCAACCATCATGATTACACACACACACACAAGCACATACTGTATATCATAGATATTAATTTTACACATGCATGCCAATTAATAAAGGATTATTAAAGGATATATAAGAAAATTTTTTTTTTTTTAATCAATTTACTACATAAAAATGGGCGGTAGAAAAGACCCCATGAATTATTAACCAATAAGTCTTCTATGTTCCAGAAAGAAACTTTTCATGAATATCAGAATTGTCAAACAATTGGAAGAATACCATTTATGTGAACAACAAGCAGGATTTCAAGGAAGTATTTCCACCATTGACCATCTAAACCTAAGTGACATGAACCAACTAATTGAAAGAATATGACATTCCATTCTGTATAGCTTTTCTGGACAATCAAAAAGGAGTTAACTCTATGGAAATACCAGCAGAGAAGGCGACCATAAAAAAAAAACCAATGTGTGGAACCCAGTATGTGTCAGCATCATAAATAAACCCCCCACCCCACCCCACACACACACACACCAATGCTACATCTTTCATCAAACTGCACAAAGTCTCAAATAAATATCTACTTTTTCCTTTTATACCAAGCCTGAAATGTAAGTTGTTAAATATGCATTGCTTCTGTTTAGAAACAATACATATTCTACATATAGATGGAGGAAGGAAACTAGCTAATAGTGGAGAGAGAGGAGGAGAGGGAGAGAGGGAGGGAGAGAGGGAGGGAAGAGGGAGAGAGAGAGAGGTGGGGATGAAAAAGTAACAGTTCAGAACAATGTAAGGAATGTGAAACAAAAATGTAGTAGAAATAAACATTATAAAACAAAGGAGTAGCAGAGAGGGAAGAGAGAGAGAGAGAGAGAGAAAGAGAGAGAGAGAGAGAGAGAGAGAGAGAGAGAGAGAGAGAATGAGAGAGAAAAAAGAGATCGAGAGTGGAGAAGGTGAACGGTAGAGGAGAGAAAGAGTAAGGGAGAAAGTGATTGATAGAGAGAGAGATTGAGGTGGGGAAACAGTCAATCGTAAATGTATTATGGAAGAAATTAAAGCATATCATACTTGAAAAGTTATTTGAAAAACAATGAAAATGGTGAAATAAAGAAGAGAATCATCAATTGAATGGGTATTTAAACAGTTCAAAGTGTGAAACAATGGCGAGTCATATGAAACGAATAAGTATAAATAAAAATATCTTTGTATTAAATGTAGGCAGAGAAATATATTTGTATTAGGTAAAATGATAATAAATGCAGACACATTCAGTAATATCAAATATGTGTGTGTGTAGACACACAAAATAAAACTCACATACACATACGCAGATATTCATGTACACATGTATACATATATTTATGCACAAATAAACAAGCATATACACACACATATATGTATAGACATACGCATGTTAATTTTAAGGCAATGAATATTTTTCTTTTGAAAATTAGTATTCATTTTGTATAGTACCACATAAACAGCACTCAGTATACACTGTGAAGTGTTTGGCACTTGGAAGAGCATCCAGCAGCAGAAACCAGGCCAAATCAGACTGGAACCTGGTGCAGCTCTCCTGCTTGCCAGTTCTGGTCAAACCATCGAACCGTTGCATGGAAAATGGATGTTAAATGATGATGATGATGACCAAGAAACTTGATAAAAGTTAAATAACAATTATAGTATGTATGGCTTATTTTCTGATATTACCCATGATGACAAAAGTCTACCTTCAAAGTTATATCCATCATACCTGGGTTCTATTTCAAACACTACCAAAAAATCTATATGAGAGCATTTTTAAAAAAATAGAATACCATCCTCTATTGTAGTTTTGGGCTTAAATATATTACCATTTTATGTCTGGTTCTATTTAACTAAATCATCATTCTATTACTAGGTTCTGTTTAAATATACAACCAAGGAGTTGTATGCGTATTCCATGTGAATATATCACCATTCTATCGACAGATTTTAACTAAATAACTGGGTTTAAATAAATTACAGTGCTGTTGAAATATCTCTCTTTCAATGAGTGTGTCTTATTTAAGTGAATCAGTATTCTGTCTCTGGGTTCCATTTAAATACCCAAGTATTCTATTAATTTGTTCCGTGTTCTATGTAAGTATTATTACCACAGCAACACTGAGTTTCAATTTAACATACCATCATTTCTATTTCAAAATCTAACACATCCTTTCTTTCTCTCCATGGAAAAAACAGAACATATTCTCTTCGCTTCATCAAGTCTCCAGTCTTTTAAATTAAATTAATGTCAGCAGCATTATACTTGAAAGTGGGTATTTTTCTAGAATATAGAAAGCACTTAAAGTATTTAACAATCTCCCGATTCTATTTCAAATACTTCAAAATACATTGAATTATTTGATGATAATAATAATAATAATAAAAATAAAAGTTTTGATTGCATCACAATGTTTGTTTAATAGTTTCCATTATCACATACACTTAGCTATCCTCTCAGAGTACTCTCAAGCAGCTGTCCTCTCTGAGTACAGTCATAATTCTAACTTACCAGGAACCACTTCATATTTAGTAATTATGGAAACAAGACTTAGTATTCAGATTTCTTTGACCAATATGTGTGTGCAGGATGGCGGAGGGTGGGGTGGAGGGGAGTGGAACAGAAAGCATGGGAAGAACTGCTTAAGTTGGTTCTCAGGACATTCAAATGTAACGGAAGGCTGAGGTATGTGTGTGTGTGTGTGTGTGTGGACATTGCTAAATATTCCAGACCTCAATCAATCTCTGACCGTTTCAATCTGAAGAAATGGATGTTACAATTCCTGATGTTGTCAAATATGGAAGAAATGTTTAACGTAACAATGACGATGACATCAACACCATCAGCAATGATGATGGTGATAATGATGATTATGATAACAATGATGATGATGATAGCGGTGATGATGCTAATGATGGTTGTGGGAGCGTTGGGATTATAGCAGTGGGAGTGCTGGGGTGACGATGGTGGGAGTAGTAGTGGCGACAGTGGTGGGAGTGGTGGTTTTGAAGATAAGCATGATTCTTTAACTATTGTGGTTTCATTTGTAGCAACAATTTAAAAAAAAAAGTCAAAAGAAAAAAACAAAAAAGAAAACACAACTTGAAGTCTGTTATGTGAAAGAAAAACTAAAAGAGCAAAAAATAACTATTATGGCTAGATTTTTAGCAATGATAATGATAATGATGATGATGATGGTGATGATGATGATGGTGATGATGATGATGGTGATAACAATTTATATAATAAAAATATAAACGACAACACAGTCACAAAATATGTCTTATACAAGCACCGAATCTCATTACCGAAACGGAGAAAGAGGAGGCAGAGTGTGCGCGCGCACACGTGTGGGGGGGGGGGAGATGAGGAAGACGAAGATGAGAGGAGTGGAGAGTGGGGGTGGGAGCGAGTGGGGCGGGTGGGTGAATACTTTGATGAATGTAAATAGAGCATAAAACATTTGGATAGCATCATAACCCTGCGACTCCGATGTGTTCTGAGAGAAGTCTTGCTGCTCGCCACATGTCTTTCACATTACACCTTGTCCAAGAAACAACATCCCACCCCACACACACACAACTCACCCCTCCCTGAAAATATATTTTATTATTGGTCGAAAACAGAATGAAAACAAACAAAAAAATGACTGGTTTTAATATTACAGCATTTATGTTTGTTTTTATTTATTTACTTTTTTGCGGGGGGGGGGGGGGGGGAGTAATAAGAACTTTATATGTTACAAAGGTGTTGTTTCACATGAGATATCTCCCTTTGGATCTTTACCATTTTGTTCAAGTTCGTAATTAAAAGACTTACAATAATAACAAAAACAAAAAGAAAAATAACAAAAAAAAAAACACCAAAGAAAAGCAAACAAAGAAAAGAAAAGAAATATGAAATTGGAAATGTTCAGAGATAATTCCACTAATTGCATGTAATTAGATATAATATTAGTGTTTAGACAAGACGAGAGAAGTCTTTTGCCTATATTTATTACCTCTACCTTAGTGAAGGCGAAGTATTGTTTTCAGTAGTGTTTGTTTGTTTGTCCATGGACAAAATATCTCAAAAGTCGCAGGATGGATTTGGATGAAACTTTCAGAGATGTTTGGCCTCGTGACTGGCACTAACTGATTACATTTTGGGATCGATCTGATACTGGACAAGGATTCTGGATTATTTTTTCTGTTTTTTTTTTTTTTACTTAATTTTTGAGAACGTTGGTTTCATTTTTAGTATTCTTGTTTGTGAGAGCAGTCGAGTTTATTTCAGATATTCTTATTTTAAAAATTATCTCTGACTAATTGTTGAGAGGATATTGGTGTTGCCTTGGCGGAGATTTGTGCTCTCTGAGTGCTCGTTTTTATTTATTTTATTTCTCTTTCATATATTCTTTACTAGAAATGAGATTTACGATATATGTATGTGTGTGTGTAATGGCCCGTGTGGTAAGAAGCTTACTCCCCAACCACATGGTTCCGGGTTCAGTCCCACTGCATGGCACCTTGGGCAAGTATCTTCTATTATATCCTTGGGCCAACCAAAGCCTTTTGAGAGGATTTGGTAGATGGAAACTGAAAGAAGCCTGTTGTTAGTATGTATACATATACATATATGTATGTATTTATGTATGTGTCTTTGTGTCTGTGCTCGCCCCCCATCACCACTTGACAATCAGCGTTGGTGTGTTTAGGTCCTCGTAACTTAGCAGTTCAGCAAAAGAGTGTGATAGAATAAGTACTAGGTGTTAAAAATAAGTCTTGAGGGTCAGTTTCTTCCACTAAAACCCCTTTAAGGTGGTGCTCCAGCATGGCTGCAGTCAAATGACTAATACAAGTAAAAGAAATAAAATAAAAGAATAAAAGAGTGTGTGTGTGTGTGCATGTGTATGTATGCTAGTGTGAACCTCAGTGCATTTGTTCATGTGTAAGTATGTGTATATATCTGTATGTATAACCTTTGTATGTGTGTATGCATGTCAGTGAACATGCCTCTGTGCATATATGTGTGTGTGTGTGTGTGTGTGTGTGTGTATGTGTGTGTGTGTATGTGAATATACAGATGTTATCACAATATTACATCTATTATTTTGTTATTTATTTATCCTTAACTATTAAACCAGTAATACAGTGTGTTTGTGTGTGTGTGTGTGTGTGTGTGTGTGTGTGTGTAGCAACATTTAAAACAATAACGGAATGAACTGTCCAAATTCTAAGAGACAATGGATTCTTCATTAACATTATTTTAAGAATTCATTAAAACATTTCTTGAAAACAAAGACAGCTATTTGTAATTCACAGACACAATGCTGTGTCCATGACCAACACAATTAACTGTCAGCAGTCCAGTCTGCCTAGCTGTAAGTAGGTACCACAGTATGGTGTAGTTCACTGTACTCTGTCCATAAACAACACACATAACTGTCAACAAGCCAGTCCACCTAGCTGTAAGTAGGTACCACAGTGATATACTTCACTGTACTGAGTCCATGACCAACACACCTGTCAACAGTCCAGTCTACTTAGCTGTAAGTAGGTACCACAGTGTGGCATGTACTGTGTTCATGTTGAAGTAGTGGTAGTGGTGGTGATGATAGTGAGTTGTGGTGGTGGTGGTGGTGGTGGTGGTGATGATGGTGGTGGTGGCAGCAGTGGTAATGGTTGTGGTGATGTTTCTGTGTCTGAAGAAGCCAATAATAGTAACAATACTAGCAACAGTAATAATGGCTACAACAACAACATTAACAATATAAGCTTTATTAATACAAGGATGTGGCCGTTTCCTTAACTTGTATTGTCTGTTAATGTAGCAGAACAAAGGAATCAATGAAACCAAATAATGGATCTAAGGCTGGAATAAATACCAGACCGACTCAGTTTAGTATATTCTTATTTCATTGTGTGGACACATCAAAGAGAGAACAGTCTTAATTTACTATATGTACACACACACACACACACACACACACACACACACACACAAACACATACATATATGTATATATGTATACATATTTTCTCAAATCTTTATATATACATGCAAGTTGCATAATTATGTATATATTCTCAGAATGAGCTTAAGGTATCAATTAGATAAAAGGTATTAGATTGGAAGAGCATTAATTAGTGACAAGATGAAGAGTAGAAACAAGAATGAATAGTCGAGATAGTGTAGATCTGACTTAATATATCAAGACGTTCAACATTGGCATCTCTTACTCTCAATATCATTGTACAACCTATTCTGTCCCCGCCTTGCTTTCAAAACAGATATGGGCAGCATCTCGTACACAAACACTTTGGGCATAAAAGGATAGAAAAACACAGGAAACAAGCCAGTACAAAAGCATCGAGTGACAGTAGATGCAGATAGTGATTCTGCCAAACCATATGAAAAGAAAAGAAGAACTGATATTATAAACTGGGTTTATGGGTTTAAAAAGACAAAACAATGGCAAAAGTTAGGTGGTCCAACATGGCCACGGCCTTGAAGCTAGAATTTGCCAAAGTGTAAAATTAGAGGGACATCAGTGTGTCCAAATGCGGCACCTTGGGCAAGTGTCTTCTACTATAGCCTCAGGCCAACTAAAGCATTGAGTAGATTTGGCAGATGGAAACTGAAAGAAGCCCATCATATATGTATGTGCGTTTATAATATGTAGACGTTTTTTTTTAATTCTTTTACTTGTTTCAGTCATTTGACTGTGGCCTTGCTGGAGCACCACCTTAAATGGTTTTAGCTGAAGGATGTGACCCCACCCCACTCACATTAGCTGAAGAAATTGACCCCAGGACTTATTCTATGTAAACCTAGTACTCTTTTGCTAAATCGCTAAGTGACAGGCATATACATCAGCACCTGCTGTCAAGTGATGGTGGGGGTGGGGTGTAACAAACACTCACACAAATATATACACATACACGCACACATATGATGAGCTTCTTTCAGTTTCCGATATTTATGTTTGTGTCTTTGTGCTTGTGTTTGTTCTGTCCCCCCACTTGACAAATGATGTTGGTTTGTTTATGTTCCTGTAACTTAGTGGGCTCAGCAAAAGAAAAGAACAGTATATGTACCAGACTTGGAAAAAAAATAAGTACTGGGGTGGGGTTAGATTTGTTTGACTGAAACCCCTTCAAGGTGGTGCCCCAGCATGGCTGTGGTTCAACGACTGAAGCAAGTAACGCATAAAAAGACAAAAGATACATAATTTAGCTTTGTGTCTGATACAGCATACATTCCATACAGCATACATTCCATGCAGCACACATTACACACACACACAAAATGTACATTCCACACAGCTTACGATCAACACAGCTCATGTTCCACACAGGAAACATTCCATGCAGCACACATTTCACACATTTAAAAATGCACACATTACACAGCACACATTCCATGTAGCTCATGTTCAATGCGGTGCATATTTTCTACTCACACACTTTATATACACATATTTTACAGAAATACATACTCACATATTAAGAATAAATGACACTCTGTAACAACAAAGCAACACATTCTGTCTACCCTACAAACACTGAAACACTAGATGTAACACTAGATGTAACACACATCCACACAAAATACAGAACAAATACTGCACGTTCAAGGACACACATACACCTGCTGCTGAAATGAGAAACTCAGGTGAAAATACTGAATAACGATGTTCACAATGATGATGATGATGACGAAGACGATGGTTTCAAATTTTGGCACAAGGCCAAGCAATTTTGGGGGAGCAGGGTGAGTTGATTACAATGACCCCAGTGTTCAACTGGTATTTATTTTAGCGACCCTGAAAGGATGAACGGCAAAGTCGACCTCGGTGGAATTTGAACACAGAATGTAAAGATGGATGAAATGCCACTAAGCATCTGGCTTGGCATGCTAACGATTCTACCAGCTCACCGCCTGCATAATAATGATAATAATAATAATAATAATAATAATCCTTTCTACTATATGCACAAGGCCTGAAATTTTGTGAGAGGGGGACAAGTCAATTACATCGACCCCAGTGTTTCACTGGTACTTAATTTATCGACTCCGGAAGGATGAAAGGCAAAGTTGACCACAACAGAATTTGAACTCAGAACATAAAGACGGACAAACTGCTGATTAGCTAATAATGATTTTGCCAGATTACCACCACCTTATTAATGATAATGGTAACAGTTTCATATTTTGACTCAAGGCCAGCAATTTGGGGGAAGGAACTTAAGTTGATTACAATGCCCCCCCCCCCATTGATCAACTCTTTCAACAGAAGGCTCAAGGTATGAAAACTTAGTGTGTGTGTGGGGGGGGGGGGATAATTAATTACAGGGACTATAGTATTTGACTGTGGAGGCGAAATGGCTCAGTGGTCAGGGTAGCGGACTCGCGGTCAGAGGATCGTGGTTTTGATTCCCAGACTGGGCGTTGTGAGTGTTTATTGAGCGAAAACACCTAAAAGCCCCACAAGGCTCCGGCAGGGGGGGGGGCGACCCCTGTTGTACTCTTTCACCCCAACTTTCTCTTACTCTTTCTTCCTGTTTCTTGAGTAACGCTGCAATGGACTGGCGTCCCACCCAGCTGGAGGGGAACACATACGCCATACAAACCGGGCCCATGAGCCTGGCTAGGTTTTAGAAGGGCACGAAAAAAAAAAGTAGTATATGACTGGTACTTTATCAGTCCCTAAAGAACTGGTACTTCATCAATCCCTAAAGAACTCAGAATGCAAAGCCAAAAGAAGAGTTGCAAAGCGTTTTGTCTCATGTGCTAATGATTCAGCAAGCTTGCCCGCTACCTTTACTAATCTACTATAATACTCTTGTGTTTTTCTCCGTTAAAACATATGAATAAGGAAGGAAGGAAGGAAGGAAGGAAGGGGTGATGGCAAACTGGTAGTGGGAGAATTTCAACTCTGTGAGTATAAGTGTGTGCATGTAAAAAAGAGGTATGTGAATGTTTGTGTGTGTGTGTGTGTGTGTGTGTGCAATGGAAGTGTGATGGTGAACATTCAAACGCTGAAAAGAAAAATCAAACAGCGTTTCAACTCTGTGTGAGTATATGTATGTATGTGTGTGCATGTACAAGGGAAGTATGTGATCGCTTGTATGTGTGAACCAGCGTTCTTTCAGTAACAAACGATGATAGATGTCATATCTCAAAAGACAACGACTAGATAACATTGACAAGTGTATTAATTTGATTTGCCATCCATATTTATGTATTACTACAATTAGCCAGCATTTTTGACAACTAATAATAATAATAATTCCTGTTAGGAAGGGCTGTAGAAACCATGCCAAATCAAACTGGAGTCTGGTGCAGCCTTCCAGCATGGTAGCCCAGTCAAACCATCCAACCCATGCCAGCATGGACAACAGACGTTAAATGATGATGATGATGATGATGATGATGATGATGTTGATGATGATGATTATAATGATGAATAATGTTGGTTTCAAATTTTGGCACAAGGCCAGTAATTTTTAGGGCAAGGGCAAGTTGATTACATCAACCCCAGTACATGAACTGGTACTTCTTTTACCAATCTTGAAAGGACGAAAGGGCAAAGTCAACCTCGGCGGAATTTGAATTCAGAATGTAAAATGGAACGAAATGCTGATAAACATTTTGTCTGATCTGCCAACTCACGGCCTTTAATAATAAATGATGTCGATGATGATGATGATGATGATGACAATAGTGTCCAACATCATCATCACAAGGCCATTTGCGCAGAAGGAAACTATTGATTACATGAGGTGCTTACTTGATTTGTACTTTATCAGGATGTAGTTGTATCCAGAGAGCTGGAACAAGTAATGTCCAACATTTTATCTAACCATCTAATGACTCTGCCACGGTAATAACAATAATAACAACAACAACAACAACAACAATAATAATAATAATAATAATAATAATAATAATAATAATAATAATAATAATAATAATAATAATAATAATAATAATAATAATAATAATAATAATAATAATAATAATAATAATAATAATAATAATAATAATAATAATAATAATAATAATAATAATAATAATAATAATGATTAATAATAATAATAATAATCCTCCCAATCTGAAAAAAACATCTGTAAACCTTAGAGATACCCTACAATCTAGATATATTTCAAAAGTCAGCATTACTTGGAACTGCACGCATATTGCGTAAAGTACTGTCTGTCTGAGGTCCTTGTTGTGTCTTGACAAACAGTACAAACCCCTGGTAGACGCAATAACTTCAATCAACAGCCTCACAATATTATATACTGTGCAACATCTATAATAATAATAATAATTTATTGACCACAAGGGCTAATATAAAGATATATTAAAGGACATGGTACAAATATAAACGACAACACAAGACGATACAATGTGTTATCAAATCGTGTACAAAGCAAATAACATGAAAATTAAACAAAACAAAAAACATCTCCCAATAGGGAGAGGTGCTTTAAGGTCCTTGTGGAAAAGCCCACAAAAGCCATGGCTGCCTGATCAGCATGGCAAGAGCCCTTCTCCTTTAGTTTCCTTTTTTACAGGTGTATGCTCAGAACTGGTTCTTTTACAATGACCATTCTTCCAACATTCACCCACCTTTCAATAAACTTGCCAGAAAGTAACACTTCCCCCAACCCCTTTCCTCTTCAAATGAAACTTGAAAAAGTTGATGAGGGTTTGGCCAAAGAGGAGTGTGACTTAAGCTGTTTTAAACGAGTCCACCATACTACCTCTTTCACTACAGCCACTAGACACATAAAAATTGCCTGCCCCTCCAGGCCAAAGGAGGGCAGCAGGGCAATCCTCACTGTGGATTCACCTGACAGCCGGATCCGTCCTGCATATAACTAATAATAATAATAATAATAATAAAGGTTTCAAATTTTGGGGGAAGTGGATAGATTTATTACATCTTCCCCAGTACTCATCTGGTGCTTGTCTTATTGATCCTTAAAAGATAAAAGGTTAAGCCAACCTTGGTGGAATTTGAACTCAGAATGTAAAGATGGACAAAATACTGCGAAGCATTCTGCTCAGTGTATGTAATAACAACAACAACAACGATAGCAATGATGATGATAATAACAAAAGTAGATACAAGAATATTGTAGTAATGTTTCAGTAGTTAACCGATTTCAGTGTGGAAATATTTACAACAGTAAGGCACAATTCCAAAGAGATATCATGAGAGCAATTAATTTGGAAGAATTAATCTCAGATAGTTGTAAGAAAATTAATTCTTTAATCCTAGCTAATTATGTAAATTATCTCTGGTCAACTTTAAAGAAGTAGGTGAAGGATCACGGAAATAAGTTGTAGTAAACACGTAGATTATTGTGCGGTTTATTTCACCGAAACAATATGGCACAATGCCAGAGAATAGTACCAGAGAGGATTCTGATATACATCCGTACATACATAAATACATACAAATCTTCTCTTGCAGGAATTAAGAAAGAAAGAACTATTTGTAAGAATATCTAAGCTCTGGAGTGTTTCTGTAATTATGGTGTTTGGAAAGCTAAGAAGCTTTCATTGATGAAAACTACTGCTGTGTTGAGTCGATTGCTAAAAGTAAACTCTTGGAATGATGCCACGGAATAATAGTGGCAAGATTACAGCGAGATTCTTTAGTACACTTGCACCAAATTCTGTTACGACATCTCGTTTTATATTCTATAATGCTCACAGATTTGCGGTTTCTGATATAAACATTTGCTAATAAATAAACATGTGATAAGTCGTATTGACATTTTTAGATTGGCACAAGACTACGGCAATTCTAAGGAAGACAAGTACATTAAATTGAAACTATCGACCTATATTATTTACTGGTTCTTATTTCACTGAACATGTAAGGAAGAACGGTAAATGGTAAACCACAACAGAATGTTGAAAGACTAAGATGTTTAGTTCGAATCATTACCATTTTATTCCTGCTAACCTGACACAGCTTTATGTAGTGATAATAGTTGTAGGATATATTAGTGCATTAGTTGTTGGGTATATATAATCATCATCATCATCATCGTTTAACGTCTGCTTTCCATGCTAGCATGGGTTGGACGATTTGACTGAGGACTGGTGAAACCGGATGGCAACACCAGGCTCCAGTCTGATTTGGCAGAGTTTCTACAGCTGGATGCCCTTCCTAACGCCAACCACTCAGAGAGTGTAGTGGGTGCTTTTACGTGTCACCCGCACGAGTTGTATATATGTAAACATATGTATATATGAATATATATATATATATATATATATATATATATATATATATATATATATATATATATATATATATATATATATATATACAGTTTCAAAATGATTAAAGTCAAAATAAGCAACAAGGAAATTCAAAGTTAATCCTTGTTGCTTATTTTGACTTTAATTGCCTTATTTTGAAATTGTATGGATAATACCATATTTAATTCTGGTGCCTAAATTTAAGTACCATATTCACCTTGAATCTATCTATCTATCTATCTATCTATCTATCTATATATATATATATATATATATATATACACACACACACACACACACAAAGGCGGGGTTGAATGGTTTCTGGCTTTAAGGATATCATGAAAGGCCTGGCTGGAGGTCTAACCGTTGGAGTTCTTTTACAGTGCTTAGAAAAACTGAAGGACAGCTGCAATAAGTGTGTGAATCTAAGAGGGGAATATGTTGAATAAAATCATTATTAACCGATCCTCTTGTATTTTCTTTTACCCAAAACCAGGAACTTTTCAGCACTCCCACCCTTGTATGTATATATGTTTGCATACTCGCACATATAAGTGTGTATGTGTATGTGTGTGTGTGTTTATATATATGTGTGTGTATATATATATATATATATATATATATATATATATATATATATATACACACACACAGAGTTCACTTTCTAATCATCCAACCATGTAGTGTTGGGTTAGAAAGTACCAGATGGAGATTCATTTTACTGTGCTTGGTTAATTCTGTTAAATTGTTCTTCCAGTTACATTGCAGCAGTCTTCTCTAAGGCCCTTTATTCTGCTGTGTCACATGACCCATGATATCACATTTATGGAAGAGATGATGTTAGAACTGGGCCATAGTCATTTGGTAATGAACCACACAGAAAGACCAAATTTTTAAATTCTATTTCTATTTTGTGTGTGTGTGTGTGTGTGTGTGTGTGTGTGTGTGTGTGTGTGTATGTAATCATGCCAAACCAGTTTCAATTTGAAAATTTTAAATTAATTTACTTTAATTTCTCTAATTGAACTAATTGGATAAGGAAACGGCTGTAGGGATAAAAATTTCATATTATATTGATTAGAATATCTCGTATATATGTGCATATATATGCGCGTGTGTGTGTGTGTGTGTGTATATGTATGTGTATATGTGTGTGTATGCATATATATGTATATATGTGTGTATGTATGTGTATGTGTGTGTGTGTGTGTGTGTGTATATATTCTTTTGTTTCAGTCATTTGACTGTGGCCATGCTGGAGCACTGCCTTGTAATATGTGACATGTTCGGGTGTGTGGCTTCATGCTTAGGGTGTTGCACTTAGAACATACAACAACAGACAATTCAATGCCTGATCATCCAACTCTAAACTACATAAGTCTGGGTTTCAGTCATTTGACTGTGGCCATGCTGGAGTACTACCTGAAAGGGTCTTTAGTCACATAGATCGACCCCAGAACTTATTCTTTGTAAGGCTAGTACTTATTCTATCAGTATCTTTTGCCAAACCACTAAGTTACGGGGATGTAAGCACACCAATACTAGTTATTCAAGCGATGATATGGGAACAAACAGAGACACAAAGACACACACACTTAAATACACATGCACACACACACATATATATATACATATGTATATGATGGGCTTCTTTCAGTTTCCGTCTACGAAATCCACTTACAAGGCTTTGGTTCTGCTTGAGGATATAGCAGAAGACACTTGTCCAAGGTGCCTTTCAGTGGGACTGAACCTGGAACCATATGTTTGGGAAGCAAGCTTCTTACACCGCCACCTAATGCTTATACAACTTATTTAAGTTCATATTTCTTCGTTATAGTGTATATTATATCTATTTTCTGCATTGTACATGTTCTTATAATATAATACATATAAATTTTGTAATATCATATCGTATATATTTATTCACTATATGTTATATCATACTGAAGATTTACGTTTCGTATTACATCGTCATATATTGGATAATATTTTTATATGGCTCGGAAATTATGAATACTTATAAATATTTTTAATATTTTTAAACATTCATTATATTTTTGAAGTTTACATGTTTTTATCTGCCTGAGTACTTTCATTTTATTTTATCATATTATATTATTTTACTTTATTTCATTTGGTATTTTTGCTACTGAGAATTGTGTATAATTATTGATTCAAGGAGGATATGCACACACATGTATATTAAATCTTTTGTCGGAGATGGGGTATTGTTCCTGTGGTTTTCCATATGTATTGTCTCCATTCAAACTATAATTTATATATATATATATATATATATATATATATATATATATATATATATATATACACACACACAAATAGTTTTTTTAAAGTGAAATTGTATAAATGAATGATGCTTTTTAGAAAATGGTTAACAATATTTTGGAAGCAGCAAAGCAGAAGTTATTCAGTAAATGCTTCATCAGCTATTTTTTTCTCTCACTTCTGGGATAGATACATCTCTGTAAACAAAAGTACTTCCAGTGCTTTTTGCTAACTTTCACCATTCAAGTACAAGGTTGTTCTTTTTGGCACCAAAACTGCTTTATTGTAAGTTTTATTGGCACTGAATGGTGCAAGTAAGAAATTGGAACATACGAATCTAGTCAGTAATTGAACAAAAAAGGCAAGATTAACAGAAGTTATATCACATATGAAGCACAAGAGAAAAACTTTCAAAACTAGTAATTGAAGGTTTGGAATTTTGGCACCATTTTCCTAATTCTTTCCATCTTAATATAAAACATATCTATTTTTCTTTCTTCTGAGTAGCAGTACATATGCATATCTAGTTTTGTATGCAAAAGCATAGATGTATGTTTGTGTGTGTGTGTGTGTGTGTGTGTGTGTGTGTGTGTGTGAGAGTACACATACACATACAAATATACATATGCACATACATACATTATATAAATGTATATAGTATATGTATATTTGGTAAATAGTATGCACCAGTTCTTAAAGAGGCTCAACTTCAGGAAACATGTATAGGTTTTTATCATTACACTTGGAGATAGAATTCACAGAATTTCAGTTATTTGTGTTAATTCCTGAAGCTACTGTTTCTATTTTCAGAATAACCAGGTCTTTAACAGGCACCAATGATAAAAATGTGAATCAGATTACATAATTTACCAATTCTGAATCAATTCTCTACAAATGTTCTCATTTTTCACCGACTTGCCAATCAGACAGCTGACTTACCCATTATAATACAGTTTCTTGTTATTTAGAGCAAATCACAAAATCTTCTGAGAGAGAATTTGATACAAGAATTCATTAGAAATGTTTTTACCAGTATTCCTTATTTTCAAGGTGGCACTGTTGTCCTTGATACCTCCCTTGTAATTAGGTAAATTTTTATAAATATATTCTCTTCTGTGTTTATTCTATGAATTTCTGATCTGAAGAAGGAGCTTGTTACTAAGTAAGAAATAAGGTCTCCTTTAAAATTTAGAAGGAAAGTTCCATACTTGATTTTAACCACTTTTGTTCCCATATTTCTGTTGGAATACACTGCCTTTATTTCAATTAATTTTGAAAATAATTAAGAATTTAGTTAACTAACATTGTAATTATTAAGCTAGTGTTTAGAACATTAATATGGAATTTTAATGAAAAGTTTTAATTTGGATCACTTTTAAGGAGGAAGTTTGTATCACAGAACAAGGGATGGTCTCAGGTAGGTTGGTATCAGAAAAGCGAAGACGAACACAATGGTAAGATCTGGGAGATAAATCATATAAATAGGATATTTCTACTGAAGAATTTAGTGAAATAACTTGCTTGTTATTAAGCTGGTGTTTGGAACAAAATTAACATGAAATTTTTATGGGAAGTTGGAGTCATAGGAACAGGGGTGGCCTCAGGTGAACTGGTTTAAAACAAAAAAAAAACTCAAGGAAACTTGTAATCTTATCAAGTGTGTGCATGTGGATATGTATGTGTGTATATATATATATATATATATATATATATATATATATATATATATATATATATTTATGTGTATGTATATGTATGTATATTTATGTGTATGTATATGTATGTATGTATATATAGCAATATGCATTAATGTGTGTGAGTACAGCTCCAAAAGTTTGTATTCATATATTCACAAATATGGCTTAAGAATTGTTGCATGTTGTCTATGCAGTTGTGGCCAGAAGTTTGGAATATAGGCCTGAAAATTAGAATTTTTATATTAAATACCCTAAGTTATATTTGGTTGGAGCATATATTGGACAATTTCAGTTTTTAAAAACTGTTCCAAAATTTTGGCTGACTGTATGTTTGCAAAATTCAACTTTCCAACATTGTTATCCGGTGTCTTAGTCCTATAGCAAAACACCACCCAAATTATAACAGAATACAAGTGCAAAGATTTGGTCTAAATATAAAACTAGTAAATCTATTAATAACAATTCATAAATATCTTTCTCATTAATTTCAGCAATTTTTATGGTCTTCTCAATAACTAACTTTTAAAAGTTAGTGAGGTTCATTGTCTGTCTGAAAAAAATACACAATATGAACTAAATTTATGTTTCATTTGTGGTAACATTGTTACATCCTCAGCTATTGTGTGTGTGAGTGTGTGTGTGTGTGTGTACACATGTGTTCAAATAATGTTGTTTTAAAGAACTTAAATATAACACCTGAAGATTTACAAATGAGTGATTTCATATTAAGAGTGAAGTCAAATTTATGATAAAGATCCAGTTAATTGGGACTTCACTATGTGCACACTTGCATGTGTATGTGTCTGTGTGTGTGTGTATTTGAAATAGGTAAGCACAATGTCATTGACTAAACCATCTAGGTAAGCAATAATTCCAATTAAGAACTAATTTAGACTCTTCAACCCATACCAGTACAAAAATCTGATATAAAGCAATGATGATACACACATATACATATATATGCAAGTATGTGAATGTATGTGTATGCTTATGTATGTATATATATGTATTTGTATGTGTGTATATATATAAAGAGAGAGAGAGAGAGAGAGAGAGAGAGAGAGAGAGAGAGATAAGTGTGTGTGTGTGTGTGTGTGTGTAAAGAGTATGTTTGAATGTTTTTGATTTTCTTGAGTTAAACACTCAAGTGATCAATACAAACGCATGAAAAATTTCAAAGCTTCTGTGTGTGTGTGTGTGTGTGTGTATAGATAGATATATATAGATAGACAGATAGACATATATACAAACACATACATATATATATATATACACATATATATGTACGTATATATATATATATATATATATATATATATATATATATATATATATGTCGAAACGCCGGTGTTAAAACGTGGGTAGCTGATGAAGTAGAATGTTCTCTATGTGGCTCGTGTGTTCTCGTCTACGTTTGTTTGCAATGTCCTGTACCCAGATATGCACCTATACATACAGGTGGATGTCGGTATGCACATACCTGTACGTATATATGCATATACTCATTTACTTTTGTTTTTATATATATATATATATATATATATATATATATATATATATATATATACGTACATATATATATAAACAGATAGATACACACACACACATATATATATAAATGATAAACGTACACATACATGCACACATACACTATTTCTCAACTGTGACCAATACCTCATTGTTAATTTTTTTCTCCCCTCCTTCCCACCATTTTACACATGCTTGCTCACCACCTGACTGTGCAGCCAGTCGACTGCTGACTTCTTCATGCTGAACACACACACGCACATGCACGTGCACGCACACACTCACACGCACACATTTTCACACTGCTGTTAGCAATCCCTTGGGATTGAGGTTGATTGTCCATCAGATTTAATTCCTGTGGACGCACATGTGACTACGCAGGCCAATGTAGTATCTACAAGTCCAGTTGTAGACAAGACATTTGTTGTCTCACGGGAGAAAAAAACATCTCCTAATACTTGCATATTTTTCATTGAGGTATTCAGTTCATGTTATGTCGATGTATCGGACTCCATTGTAGACAACGCATTCTCATTTGCATTAATTATTCACCTTGAATCTCCTGAGAACCAAGCTAAGCAGCGCTTCCCATGTTTTGAGTTTTTTTTTCCCACATTTTGGTCAACGAAGTCTGAATACTACAGTCTCATTGTTTCCATAATTACTAAATATGAAGTGGTTCCTGGTAAGTTAGAATTATGACTATATTCAGAGAAGACAGCTGCTTGAGTATACTCTGAGAGAACAGATAAGTGTATGCAATAATGGAAACTATCAAATAAATATTATGATGCAATCAAGATTATTATTATTATTATTGTTATAATTATCATTATTATCCTTATCATTATCATCATCGTTATTATTGTTATTAAATAATTCAATGTATTTTGAAGTATTTGAAATAGAATCGGGAGATTGTCAAATATTTAAAGTAGTTTTAATATTCTAGAAAAAACCCACTTTCAAATATATATGCTGAGACCCCCTTCGGGCATGAATGACTATGGGATTGCACCTAGAAAGTTACCCTCCGAGGCACAAGTTCGGGCAAGGTTGGTTATGGACGACCAGCAGTCACCTATGCATACCAGTCTCCCCTCTCCATTCCACTGATGTTATCTAAGTGAAAGGTAAAGGCTGATACAGCTTGGCACCAGTGACGTCGCAACTCATTTCTACAACTGAGTGAACTGGAGCAATGTGAAATAAAGTGTCTTGCTCAAGAACACAACACGCAGCCCAGTCCAGGATTCGAACTCACAACCTCACAGTCGTAAGCTCGATGCTCTAGCCAGTGAGCCATGCGCCGTCACATTTCAAATATAACGCTGCTGACATTAATTTAATTTAAAAGACTGGAGACTTGCTGAAGCTAAGAATATCTATTCTGTTTTTTTCTATGGAAAAGAAAGAAAGAATGTTAAATTTTGATATAGAAATGATGGTATGCTAAATTAAAACTCAGTGTTGCTATGGTAATAATACTTATACTGAATATAGAACAAATTAATAAAATACTTGGGTATTTAAATGGAACCCAGAGACAGAATACCAACTTATTTAAATGAAACACACTTCTAGAACCCACATGGAACACTGTTATTTATTTAAATCCAGTTATTTAGTTAAAATCTGCTGATAATATATATTTAAATGGAATCCACATACAGCCCCTTGATTGTGTATTTAAATAAAATCTAGCTATAGAATGGTGATGTAGTTAAATAGAATCAGACATAAAATGGTAATATATTTGAATATAACCATGACAGCCCTCAAGTAGATCCTTAGTGGTGTATCTAAAAAATAAACTCAAATATAGAATAGTTGAAAATTCACATGAAAGTAATTTCTACAGGACTGGTATGGCTGGATTCAAATACTATTTAGCATGGCCAGCAACATCCCAGTATCATCTCGGATTCAAATGGCCACAGTATACTGTTGTTATTTATGGCTGAATGAATCAGCTGAAAAAGATTTGAACTTGGAGCATTGTATAAGGCAGTAAATCCAAGACTAGTATTTCAACCAAAGATTCTTTACAGTGGAATACACAAGAAAATGTGGAACTTTTGAAAAGGACCATTGTGTAATTTCCAAAGTGCTTCATCCTCTTCTGCCACAACTGGACTGTCTGAGCTAGCAGCCCTTGACATTTTGAATATCTGGGTCAGATCCCAAACCTAGATTTAAAAAAAAAATTTTTATGGGGCTGCACCAAAAAAAAAAGTAAAGCATAAGTCAATTAAAGAAAAATTTACTATATTTATAGAGTGAAGACCACCAGGGGCCACTGGAAGGATGCTTGAAGGCCACATGCAGACCTGGGAGCAATGGTTGAGAACTTCTGGTCTGAGCAAATGCACATGCACGTACATATAGACACAGATAACTTAAGGGCCAGACCAAGGCCTGAAAAAGCACAGCCAGCTACCACTTGTGAGTGAATACACCTTTGTAATATGCCCCATGAATTTGCTAAATGCTTTCGATGTCTTGACTGGGCAGAGGCATCATCTGGGCACTCCCATCTTTGACTCAGTGGAACAATGAAGATATAACAGTTAGAGAGAGAGAGGAGAAAGAGAGAGAGAGAGAAAGAGAGAGAAAGAGAGAGAGAGAGAGAGAAAGAGAGAGAGAGAGAGAGGGGGGAGAAGGCTGCATGTGTATTCACCTGGTACCTATTCCAACTAGGAGCAAGCTAAAACTGAAGTGTCTTGTTCAAGAGCACAATGTGCTGACCAATCCTAGAAGCACTTTATGATTGTGATTCAAGCACACTAACCACTAGATCACATGATTTCACAGACTAAGGCCTACTGTCAATATAATTAATGCAAGTCTTCATATGATTACAGACCAATGACTGCAGCCAGATGAAGTGAAAAATTCTTTCTAATTTTGGCACAAAGCCAATCAGCTACATCGACCACAAAACTCAACCAGTACCTTATTTTATTGGCCCTGAAAGGACAAAAGTCAAAGTTTCGACTTAAGCAGGATTTGAGTTCAGAATGTAGAGTTGGAAGGGATACTGCAAAGCATTTTGTCAAAGGTGTTTATGATTCTACCTGTGCACACCTTGATAATTTATCACTATAATAATGGCTTCAAATTTTGATACACAGCCAGCGATTCTGGTGGGGAGGGGGATGGTGTCAATCAATTACATCAACCAAAGTGTTCAACTGGTACTTATTTTATCAACCCTGAAAGGATGATGGAAGACAAAGTCAACTTTGTAAGACTTTTAGGCCTTGTGCCTATAATGGAAAGTTATATTTCTTATTTCTTTATTGCCCACAAGGGGCTAAACATAGAGGGGACAAACAAGGACAGACAAAGGGATTAAGTCAATTACATCGACCCCAGTGCATACCTGGTACTTAATTTATCGACCCCAAAAGGATGGAAGACAAAGTTGACCTCGGCGGAATTTGAACTCAGAACGTATAAAGACAGATGAAATACCGCTAAGCATTTCGCCCGGTGTGCTAACGATTCTGTCAGGCGAAACAGTTATATTTCTAGTTCTTTACATCCTGAGTTCAAATTCTGCCAGAGTGGGTAATTCAATTATATCGATCCCCAATGTTCAACTGGTGCTTATTTTATTGAACCTGAAAGGATGAAAGTCAAAGCTGACCTCAGTGGAATTTGAACCGAGAACATAGAGATTGGCTGCAATGCCACTAAGCATTTTGCCTGGTGTGCTAATGATTCTGCTAGCTTGCCACCATAATAATAATTCTTTCTAAAATAGGCACAAGGCCTGAAATTTTGGAAGAAAGGTCTAGTCGATTACATTAACTCCAGTGGTTGACTGGTACTTATATTCAACGACTCTAAAAGATGAAAGGCAAAGTTGACCTTGGCAGAGTTTGAACTCAGAATGCAAAGGTGGACAAAATACTGCTAAGCATTTTGTCTGGTAGGCTAACAAGTCATCCAGAGTCAAGCTGGCAGAATTATTATTATTATTATTATTATTATTATTATTATTATTATTATTATGCCACCATAGATAACAATGAGAAGGAAATCACTGATAATGAAAAACACAGAAAAAAATTGATTTATATTTAGAAAGAAATTATATAGATTTATATAGACAGATGTTATAGGTTCCTTGAGTCTGTAGAGTGTGTGTGTGTACATGAATGTGTATGTGTGTGAACATGTATATGTATGTGTGTGCGTGTGTACTGACATAAACTTAGCTATACACTATCAGCCATAAAGTGAGGCGACATAGCCAACACTTTATGTGTATGTGTATATGAATGTGAGCATGTGTGTGAGAGAGAGTGTATGTATGTGAGAGAGAGAGAGAGAGAGAGAGAGAGAGAGAGAGAGAGAAAGAGAGAGTGTTTGTTTTCAAGGCAATCACATAATCTATGGTCGATCACATATCTCTGGTTATATGAAACCTTTAGATCTGAGTTTGAAATATTTGTCACAATACACATACTTACACATATACATATATTCACAAGCATATACATTACAATAGATATTCTCACACATACACATTACCACAGTTATCTACAAGCGCACATACATATATTACAGATACATATTCATACATGCATATATATCAGTGATACATTCACACAGCCATACATTAGATCATATACTCGTATGCATATGTACAAGAACTAGATACACACCCACACCCACCACACACTACATAGACATACACAGACATTACAAAACACACGGATACACACACAGTACAATTAGATACTAATAACATACTCTCACACATTGACAGACACAAAAATAGATACATTACAAGACAAGCATTCACACACACACACTCACTCTCTCATGCATACACATGCGTATTAGAACTCTTACATACATACACATATACATGCAAATTCTACACACCACATATATGTATAAAGCATAAAGGCAAACATAACAGTGTGTACATATGTACATGTGTGTGTAGTACATATGTGTGTGTGTGTGTATAATATATATACATACATATATGCTGTGCATCACATTGTACTACACACCTATGTAATATAAAGAACTGAAGTATGTATAAAGAACTCTGTGTGACATTTGTACAGAAAACAAATAAAGAAAAAATGCATGTGTATGCATAGGAATACTACTACACAAGCATACACACACATACTGCATAATATATACACAATGCGCAAGAAACGCGTGCAGTAAAATACACACACATAACACTTCATATACTATACACATACATACACACATGCATTCATTGCAACAACACTTCACACACACATGTACACTACATCACATATACACATCACATGACACAGAAATACAGTACATAACACACACACACACACCAAAACAACAAAATACATACACGATACCTATATACACTATATGCATCACAATCATCACAAAATACTAAACACATTCATCACAATACCACACACACACACACACACAATGCAGATATCAAACATTTTAATCACTTGGATGTTTTAGTTTGTTCTGAAGAACGCAAACAATTTTGAATAATTGTTTAAACATTGTCTACATGTAAATATTTTTTAGTTTGTTTCCCCCCAGAGGCTAACAGCAGCTACCTGATCTGCTGTGTTTAATGAAAGGAATAATTTTACTGGAATATTCCACCAACAGATTTTTATTAATGTGGAATTATTGCAACACTACAAAATAAGAATATGAACAGCAATAATCACAAACAGCCTGCGGTTTTTGAAAAAAACTTGTATTCATTTCAACCACACTTTCATTAATATTACATATATCAGATGGAAACTGAATGGGAAAAAAAATCTTCCTTTGGTGAACCTGTAGTGAAAGTGCTAGTATTCTGTACATTACACCATTGTCAGGCTGCCAAATATTTTCAAGAGTCTAAGCTGTGAAAAACTGAGTATTATACAAATTGTAGGAGAAGCATGGCCATTCTTAGAAATGAAGTGCCATCTTTCCAAGCAGTACCATTACACAATGGAGTCTGCATTGCACTGATTTTTAAGGAGAAACAGAACTGTATTGTCATGAATATATCAAAAGTTCCTGTAACCTAGAACCAACAGCATGTGAGCCAAAGATGGAACCTTTTTGCAGTGATTTGGTTTGCAACAGATAGCAGGATAGCAACCATATCTTTTTCATAACTTCAAAAACGTAGAAAAGGAAAAACACAACAAATGCATATACAAAAGAAAAAGGAGAAAGGAAAAAGAAAACGAAACAAGATGGTCAAGGCAAAAATACTATTGGTCGTAGGTGTACTGTATCAGAGTGACCCAGGGTTAAACAACATTTACAACCACTATTTTTTATTCAAGGAAGCTCAACTATTCTTTTGATAGTTGGATGCAGGCTACAATACATAAGTTGGCAAGTCGAAAATATATTTAATCAATTGAAATTAAAATTATACTTTAAAAAAGCCACAAGCGTTAAAGACAATTATTCCCCATAATGCAAGGGAGAAAACTGAGACAGGATTTTCTATGCTTGAATTTTGGATTGGCCAACTACAGCCAAAGGTATTTCATCCAGTCTGTTTTTATATTGTATTCTGTGATTCCAAGAGTAGAAAGGCGAGCAGCAATAACAGCAACACTATACGTAAATCAATCTGACCTAAGGTTATCACAGCAATAACAACATCAACAACAACAAATCAAAGAAGGTGTTTTGTAAAGAGTTACTTGAGCTGCTAGAAATAGCAACCAAATCTCCCTCAAACCACACATTATTGTTATCTTAGAGAAAGAAAGAAAGAGAGAGAGAAATAAAGAGAATGATTCCAAAACGTGGCTCTAAATATACTATATCCAAGTAAATGAACAACCATGGTTGGAATGGCACTGATAGTTGGTCAGCTTCATAAGAACAATCTCAGGGTTAAACAACAACAACAACACCGACAGAGCAATGATCTCTCTCGTCTCCATGACACAATTGTCAGGACTGGAGATAAATAGCAGAGATAGATTGGAATAATTTTTGTACTACGCAAAGCAGCAGATTCAATTTGGAAATATGTAAAGAATTTGTGTTGAAAATATGGAATAAGAACAAAAAAAAAAGAAAAAAGAAAAAATTGCAAAATTAAGGAAAATATATTTTGTGTTTGAGTTTGTTGGAATATTCAAAGATTAATAAAATAATAAACAAGGAAGGAAAGAAAGAAAGAAAGAAAGAAAGAAAGAAAGAAAGGAAAAAGAATGAAAAGGATGGCATTGGTTAGAACAAGGTGTGTGAGTGGGGGTGGGGGAGTTGGGGGTGGAGTGGCGGGGGGAGAAATTGATGAATCATCTTGGTTGCAGATATTCACTAGAATTATATCCATATAGATCAGATGCACAAGCGTATCTATAAACATATATATAGAAATACATGCACACACACACACACATACATACACGTATATACATATACATACACATACTCATGCTATAAAAATATGCTTATACACTATCATAGATATACATATATATCTCTACATAGACACACACGTTCATTACATATACATATATATATACTCACACGTACACATACATGAAGATCTCCTGTATATACATATACACTATAAAAACATGTTTACACACTATCACACTATCATATATAAATATAAATCTCTCTCTCTTAATATATATATATATATATATATATATATATATATATATATATATATATATATATATATATATACATACACACACTCATGCCAGACATGGAAAATGGACACTAAATGATGATGATGATGATGATGATACACACCAACATCTATACACATACACACACACACACATCCTTTCTCATACAGGGATTAGTGAGATGGCGAGTGGTGATAGCTTGAGACAGACAGACAGACAGACAGACAGAAGGTAGATGTAATAGAAGTATGAATGTCACGTGAGGGAAGGAGGGAGGGAGAACCTCATCAAAACAAGGCAGTTGTAAATAGACAAAATATATCGTTGAACTGATGAATATATCATTGTCCAGTGAAACAATATCCACAGACTATTGTAATAGTGGTGGTGATGGTTGTAATGGTGGTGGTGATGGTTGTAATGGTGGTGGTGATGGTTGTAATGGTGGTGGTGATGGTTGTAATGGTGGTGGTGATGGTTGTAATGGTGGTGGTGATGGTTGTAATGGTGGTGGTGATGGTTGTAATGGTGGTGGTGATGGTTGTAATGGTGGTGGTGATGGTTGTAATGGTGGGTGATGGTTGTAATGGTGGTGGTGATGGTTGTAATGGTGGTGGTGGTGGTGATGATGGTGATGATGATGATGATGATGATACTGGTGTATGACTGATGATGGTGGTATGATTTTGATGGTAATAATAACAGTAATTGTGAAATTGATAATAGTGATAGCGGCGATGGCATAAATGTGATGATGATGATGATGACAATGATGATAGCGATGATGAGTTATTAGTTACAATGCTGTTGATGATGATGATAGTGATGGTTATGATAATGGTCATGGTGATGGTGGTGTTGGCAGTGGTGGTGGTGACGATAATAGCAATGACAATAATGACAACGATGACAATCGCCCCCCCCCCCCCCCAACGAATGCTAGTCTTACTCATCATACACATTACCTATCAACATCATATTAACTCTATCAGAATCAGTATTATAATAATTACAAAAGTTAATTAATGTTATTAATAAGCCACTACCACCACCACCACCACTAAAACACCAACACTACTTACTAATAGAAGCAACTTCTCCTCCCACCACTACCACCACCACAAAAAAAAACTATATCAGTTTAGTGTATGGCAAATGGCTAACGGTAGCAGAAATCATTGCCAAAATTTATCTAAACAGCATTAGATTTATTATTTAATAAATTCCATTCTTCATAACTATGCACCATATATACACAAACACACACATACACACACATATATGTGTAGTTTGGTTTAATCAGGATGCTGGAAATATTGGGTGGTGTTCCTTATTAAAGTTGGTTTTGCTCCTGAAGAGAAACAGATGGGAGAAAAGAAATTATTTAAGCATGCAACCGAATGTGCCTTATAAAGCCTAGTTCTATCTCATGAAAATATGCGAAAATGAAACATCCCCTAATACCAGCACCACTACCACTACTACCATCATCTCACCCTTGCTATCGCCACCATCACTATTACCATTGCCACTACCACCACCACCACCACCACTACCATCATTGTCAGCATCATCATCATCATCTCACCCTTGCTATCGCCACCACCACCACCACCACGTTTATATATACACACACACACTCACCAAATAAAACAAGTATAAGATAAAAAGCAACAATAACGACAAACAAACAAACAAGGGAGCAGAATGAAAAAAAATAAATTTAAAATAATAATAATAATAATAATGATAAAATGAGCAAAACAAGGAAAAAACAAATAAAATAGAAATGGAATTGGTATGTTATTGAAACAGATGTTAAGTATAAGTTTCAAGAGAGTCAGAGTGGAATCTAATGAGATGCTTCAAGCTGTTTTTCAAGGAATTACTGAATCTCACAGAAGAGTTTTAATTAAAAATAAAAGAGAATATTTTAGGAATATTAATGAAGATACGATATTCTAGAAATAGAGTTTCTGAATATAATATACAAGAATCTTTTTTTTTCTTCCCCCAATTCTTTCCCTAATTTCCATCAATGGACTGTGGTCATGTAAAATAATAATAATAATGATAATCCTTCCCACTATAAAGCAGAAGGCCTGAAATTTTGGGAAAGGGAATAATCAATTACATTGACCCCAGTGTTCAACTGGTACTTATTTTATCGACCCTGAAAGGATGAAAGGCAAAGTCAACCTCAGCGGAATTTGAACTCAAACGACTTAAAGATGGACAAAATGCCGCTAAACATTTTGCCTGGCATACTCTTTTACTCTTTTACTCTTTTACTCGTTTCAGTCATTTGACTGTGGCCATGCTGGAGCATCACCTTTAGTTGAAGAAATCAACCCCAGGACTTATTCTTTAGAAGCCTAGTACTTATTCTATTGGTCTGTTTTGCCGAACTGCTACATTACAGGCATGTAAACACACCACCATCGGTTGTTAAGCGATGTTGGGGGGGACAAACACAGACACACAAACATATACACACACATACATATATATAAACATATATACAACAGGCTTCTTTCAGTTTCCGTCTACCAAATCCACTCACAAGGTTTTGGTCAGCCCGAGGCTATAGTAGAAGACACTTGCCCAGAACTATGTTGTTGGTAAGCAAGCTACTTACCACACAGCCGCTAACAATTCTGCCAGCTCACCGCCTTAATAAAAAACAAATAATAAACCTTTCTGTTAAAGGCAGAAGGCCTGATATTTTGTGGGAGGGGACTAGTTTTTACATCAACCCCAGTGTTTCACTGGTACTTAATTTCTCATATTCAAAGAACTTTTGATCTCCTTCCAATGTAACATTCTAAAATTTTTCTCAAAGATTTCTAGATATTCCTAGCAGTGATATTCACCAAATTCACAATATTTGCGCACTTCACACAGCTTTTTTTTTCCCATGAATTCTCTAAGATATTGTAAGACTGCGTAATTTTATTACTAACTTCAGTATTGAAGACCATGTAGTCCAGGATTCAACCCCACTCTTTGATACCTTGAGCAAGTGGCTTCTATTGTAACTCCAAGCTAATCAAAACCTTGTGAGTGGATTTCAGAAACTGAAAGTCCATTGTGTGTGTGTGTGTGTGTGTGTGTGTGTGTGTGTGTGTGTGTGTGTGTGTGTGTGTGTGTGTGTGTGTGTGTGTGTGTGTGTCTTCAAATCATGTGATGATTATAAACATGCATCAATGTTATACAAGTGATGATTATAAACATGCATCATTGTTATACAAGTGATGATGTTCGTTTCCTGTCTACCAAGAAAAACATGTCTGGCCAAAAGGAAAATATAACTTTGCTTGGAAACAGGTGAGGGTTGGTGACAGGAAGGGCATCTGGCCATATAAAAAAAAAATATTTAATCATTATAAAACACCAAAAAAAGCGGTGAGCTGACAGAATCATTAGTGTGCTGGACGAAATGCTTAGCAGTATTTCACCCGTTGTTACATGCAGAGTTCAAATTCCACTGAGGTTGACTTTGCCTTTCATCATTTTGGGGGTTGATTAAATAAGTACCAGTTACGCACTGGAGTCGACATAATCAACTTAACCCCTTCCACCAAGCAGCCCTTGTGGCAAAAATTTGAAATCATTATAAAACACCAATAGATTAATCATTTTATCTCTAACCTTTTACTTGTTTCAGGCACTGGACTATGGTCATACTGGAGCACCACTCAGAAAGGTTTTTAGTTGAATGAATAAATCAGTCCCAGTACTTATGTTATTTTTCTTTTTTTTACTTTGTTTTTTTTTTATTCTATCAGTCACTTTTGCTGAATGCTAAGTTATGAGGATATAAACAAACCAACACTGGTTGTCAAGTGGTGGGACACATATACACAAGCACACACACACGCACACATACGATGAGTTTCTTTCAATTTCCCCTCAACGAAATCCACTCAGAAGCCATTGGTCAGCTCTGGGATACAGTAGAATATACTTGTACAATGTACCACACAATGTGACTGAACCCAAAACCATGTGGTTAGAAAGCAGACCTCTTTCTAACAGCCACACCTGTTTTCCAATCAAGAAATTTTTGCACCTATTACACACAAGCATGGCTGTTTAGTAAATAAGCATGTGTTAGTGCTTTTCTGTTTTGATGACGTATGCTAGTTGTTAACAAGTGTCACAGACTTTCATTTCTAAGATTCCATGAAAACATGTCTGCCCATGCGAAAATATTACATTTACATGGGTTGTGGTTTTTATTTTAAGACTTCAACTTACTAAATATGTATAATTAGTTAAATCAAATTAGTGGAATTGTGCTTGAGAAGACCCATCAAGCCAACTGAAATTGGAGTTGTGGAATGTTGGCCTGCTCTCCTAGCCAGTGGGGTGGCATCAATTAAAAGTTAAAACAGTGCGAAGCGCATTGTGACTGGTGATGTGTAACAACATCCAATAATCTTGCCTATCGATATTCTTTAATTTATTTAAGACACAAAATTTTAAAAAAACAAAGAAATCATAATAACCAGAAATTATTTGAGAAGACAATAAGAAATTCTTTTAATAAGAATTTCTAAACAGAAACTAAATAATGGGTTGGTGCATAATTATTGCGGCTTTTTTTCAACAAATTTTATTCAACAAAAGCAATAGCAATATTTAACAAAAACATCTTTAAATGATGGTCTGACCATCTGCCAAGCAAATGGGAAGCAGTAATTGAAGTAGATAGTGAATATGCTCCAGAATAATAATTCAAAGATGTTTTTGTTGAACAAAATTTGTTGAAATAAAAGCCGCAATATTTATGCACCAACCCAATATATACTTCTGAACAACCATGGTTTATAGCACTAATGTGTTATATAGTACTGCTGTAGACAATATATACACATAGTACAGACTATTACTGATCCAGAAGGTTGACAGTTCAATATTAGGCATGTTCATACTGAAAGAATGCAAACCATGCTTCCAGCAGTCTACTTGGTTGATAACAGGCTTCTTCCCCAACACCAAATATTTCAAAGTTGTATACTTATTTTTCATTTATCATAAAGGAACGTATCCAGATGTAGTAATTTACTCAATGTTGAGGGTGGGGTGGATCTGGGAGCTTGCTGAGTAACAAGCTATCCTGGTAGTTTTCATTCTAAGAATTCTTGTTTCCTTGTGTAGTTTGTGCGTGTGGTCTGTAAGGATGTGCACTGGGGGTGTTTTGTGTTCTTTTGCAAGTTGTAAAGAAAGACTTGGGCCTCAGTCTGGAGGTTAGGGCCCAGTCAGGACTGGAGATTAAGGGCCAAGTCATGACTGGAGATCAGGACCCAGTCAGGACTGGAGATCAGGACCCAGTCAGAAGTGGAGATTAGGGCCCAGTCAAAAATAGAGATTAGGGTCTAGTCACCATTGGAAATTAGAGCCCAGTCAGTGCTGCAGATTTGGGCCCTGTCAGGATTGAGGATTAGGGAACAGACTGAATTAGAGATCAGGGCTCAATCAAGACTGTAGACTATGTCCATCAAGATGGCAATGGTAAGACATGAACCTCTGACCTGGAAATAAGGGCACATCTAACATATTGTTTGGAGACCATTGTTGTAATTGTTCCTTTCAGTTGCCGAAATATGGCACCTATGGTTGCTCTAAATTGCTATATGTCTCGCCTTCTATATTTTATGCATGTTGTGGACCACCTTGTAAAGGTATTTATGTTAATTCCATTATCTTTTGTCTTCTATGAGTGAGCTATGTTTACACTGCTGAGCATAATGATCAATTGTATTTGATGCTGTCTGGTTTTCAGGAAAGAAAGGAGACAGTGATTTGGTTGGCGCTACTTTTAGTCTGTTGTCTTGGAGTCAGGTTTCTAGGTGATTGATGTAGGTTTGGAATTGTCTGGTGAATGGTAAGCAGTAGATAACCAATTTATCATATGTGTGTTTTACTGTATGATGAAACATTATGTAATTATAGGTTAAAAAGAGTGGTTAAGAGGATACCACTTTATGGTACTTTGAGAACTTACAGATTCAAGTTATTTTGTCATTATACTTAACATAGATTTGGCAACCTACGAATTAGTTGGCAAGAATTTTGGTTGTTTTTCAAAGAGGTATTTCCTTTATTTTGTTTTTTCCTGTTAAAGCAGGTCACAGAAAATAGCTGCTAAGATCAATGTAGTTAAGATGGCTCATGAGGGAGACATAAGGCTTTCAATGGCATCATGCAATCTTTGCATCAGTTTTGCAAGTATTGTGGTATGGAATGGTATCAATCAAAAGTTTTGAGTTATGAACAAAGAATGTGTGGATTGATGATGTCAAAGATGAGGCTTTCTAAGACTTCTGAAGTTGTGTTTAGGAGGCTGGTATATTTTTGGTTAGGTTTTTTTTATTCAAAATTCTGGGGAGTTGGTAGTATTGGTAAGAATGGTTGTAGGTATTGGTCAGTGCTATGATTCCTTCAAACCAAAGTTTTTGAAGTTGCTGTTTGTTATTTTGTGTATTCCCAAAAGTTCTCAGTTTTTGAATTTTCATGTTGCTTCTCAGATAGTTCTTAGAAAAAAAATTCAAGGCCATGTTATTCTGAGACATACCATATCCTGTGCGGATTTTGGAGAATCAATAAACAAATTAGTCTCATTAATAACCTTGTTAGTCTCAATTTGTACAGAAAGATTAGGGCTCAATCAGGTTTGGCAATTAGGGCACAGTCAGAGCTAGAGATTAGATTAGGCCCCAATCAAGACTGTAGATTAGAGTATTGCCAGGATCAGAGATTAGATTCATCAAGATGGTAATGATAAGACATGGACCATTGACCTTGAGGACAGGACAGATCCAACATATTGTTTGTAGATCATTGTTGTTGATTTTGAAGTAGATGTTTATTTCATGGAGTACCAAGAATACTCAGTTTATGAATTTTCATACTGCTTCTCAGGTTGATCTCGGAAGAAAAAAAAAAAATTCAAGACCACATATATTGTGTAGTTTTGGGAGAACCATTAACCTTGTTAGTCTCATTAATAACCTTGATAAATGCGGAGGAACTTCAACAGTTGAAACTAATGTATTTATCATTTGTTTGCTTCCACTTGTGCCATCACCACAACTACAACAACCACCACAACCACAACCTACAGGAATGAGAATCTTCATAGTTATTCACCCTGCTAGAAATAGGAGCAAAATGCCTATCAAATTACTTTCTGCCATCTTCAAACGAAAAAGGTAAAATATACTGGCAGTTGCCTGTGGTTATGGTAGCCGTGGCTAGAATGTCGTTTACTTAACCAGGATTGATCTACAGATAAGAACAACAGGTAAAAAAAACAAAATGGATAATGGAAGAAAGCAGTTCCCTGACCATACTGCGAAAATATTGATATTTTGGTATGCGGAGATACCATTCTTCACTTGATCAAGGAATGGTATATTTGAATTAACTGATCTGCAGGCCAAAAACCTATTCCTTTAACTGATTGTTGACAGAAAAACTGGTTAGATGAATTCTTTAATGAAGAGCAAAACAGAGAAATTTACAAAAGCATCCATTCCTTACTGCCATGGAAACGAGGATGTCAAAAACGGTTTGGGAAATTTATATCATGCAAAGAGAAAAACAAAAACAAAAAAAATTGGGTGTATGTCATGTGGACAGATTGTGTGTGTGTGTGTGTGTGTGTGTGTGTGTGTGTGTGTGAAAAACACATGACCAGACAACAACAAAAAAACAAGAATGAATGGAAAAAGAAGTGTGAGGAGGGCAGGTGGACAGAGTGAGAAATATAAGCAAATTAGTTTCTATCTCTCTCTCTCTCTCTCTCTTCCCATACCACTTTCAGTCTGTCTCTCTCATCTTTATCATATCTTTCCTCACTTTCTCTCTCTCTCTCTCTCCTATCTTTACAGCATCTTTTGTTCTCTCTCTCACCATTCCCCATATCTTTCATTCTCTCTCATCTTTACTGTCTTTCATTCCCCCGTCTCTCTCTCTCTTTCATTCTCTCATCTTTGCCATATCTTTCATTTTCTCTCTCGTCTCTCTCCCTCTCCCACCTCTACCATATCTTTCATTCCCTCTCTCTTTCTCTCTCCTATCTTTGCCATATCTTTCGTTTTCTCTCTCTCTCAATGTCTCTCTCCCCCTCTCCCTCTCATCTTTACCATCTTTTGTTCCTCTCACTTATCTTTCATTTTCTCTCACACTCCATCACCATCTATTACCATATATCTGCCTCTATCATTATCTATTGCTATATTCTCTCTCTCTCTACTTCCATGTAACAAACTCCTTTCTTTCACACCATCCTCTCATACTCATCTCCATCTCTTTCTTTCATACACCTTCATTATCTTCCTCTCCCTCCTCTTGTCCCCCCTCCCCCTCCTGTCCCCCTCCACCTACTCTCCCTTTTCTTGTCCCCCCTCCGCCTACTCTCCCGCCACTGTTTCTCTGTGTTATTCCATGACAAGTTACAAAGAACTCATTGCAGTTACTAAGTATTAATATTTCCCATCCAGTATTTTCCACTTGTCCAAATATTCTGGCATTAATGCAGACAAAAGACCAAAGTTGAGTATTAACAGTAAACCTACCATTTTAGCACCAAGTCTGTTATTGATTGTCAGCAGTGTATGAGAATAGAATTGGTTTGGTATTGATTTTTTTCAGCATGGTTGGCTTTCTGAGAATTTCTGGTTTTCAACTGTTTTTCTGCCATTGTCAACAAGACCAACAACAACAACAACAACAACAGTAATAATTTATCATTTCTTCAGTTATAAATGGTGCTTTAGAAGCTCTTCTGTCTAAAGTATACCATTTTTTTAATAATAATAATCCTTTCTATTATAGGCACAAGGCCATCAATTTTAGGACATGGGATAAGTCGATTACATCGACCCCAGTATTCAACTGGTACATATTTTATTGACCCCAAAAGGATGAAAGGCAAAGTTGACCTTGGCAAAATTTGAACTGAACTCAACAGAATCTGGTAAAATCACCAGCATGGCAGACAAGATGCAAAGTGGAATTTTTCCAGTTTTATGCTTTTAAGTTCAAATCACAGTATGATGGATTTTGTCTTTCTATCCTTTTGGGGTTGGGGTGGGATCAAGAGAAGAGGGAGAGGAAAAGTGAGACAGAACAGTTTTGAAAATGAAAATTCTTCCGAGATTTTTCAGATGCTAAGATGTTAAAATTTGCGAGTGGCTGTGTGGTAAGTAGCTTGCTTACCAACCACATGGTTCTGGGTTCATTCCCACAGCGTGGCACCTTGGGCAAGTGTCTTCTACTATAGCCTCGGGTCAACCAAAGCCTTGTGAGTGGATTTGGTAGACAGAAACTGAAAGAAGCCCATTGTATATATGTGTGTGTGTGTATGTTTGTCCCTCAACATCGCTTGACAACTGATGGTCGTGTGTTTACGTCCCAGTTCAGCAAAAGATACCAATAGAATAAGTACTAGGCTTACAAAAAATAAGTGCTGGGGTTGATTTGTTCGACTAAAGGCGGTGTCCCAGCATGGCCACAGTCAAATGACTGGAACAATTAAATGAGTAAAAGAGTAAACCTATCCAACTGACAGTGTTGAACCCAACTTGTTCTTTATAAAACAACAATATTTAACAAAAACATTGGCAAAACTAATAAATATGAAGTGATAAATATAGAAATTGCTGTTTACATCATGAGAATTTAGAGACTTTGAGAGAATGTGAAATAATTCTTTTTTATTGGAGGAGCTTAAAGTAGATAAAGCTTTCCAAAGGGTTTTCTTCTAACCCAATATTAACATGCTGTTATTTATATCTTGATCAAGGTGGCAAGCTGACAGAATTGTTAGCATTTCAAGCAAAATGCTTAGAGACATTTTGTCCAACTTTATGTTCTGAGTTCAAATTCCACCAAAATCTACTTTGCTTTACATCCTATCACGATCGATAAATTAAGTACCAGTGAAACACTGGGGTTGATGAAATCGACTTATTCCCATCCCCAAAATTTCAGGCGTTGTGCCTTTAGTAGAAAGGATTATTTATATTGTTATCTACTTCAAGTTCCACTAATAAAAATTAATTAAATATGAAAATATTTTGGTGAGTGCTACTAGAGAAATGATGTTTAATAAAATGGTTCCATACCAATTATATCGTCTACAGAAATGGAGAAAGAAAAGTATTCTGTGAACCAACAAGGAAGTGTCTAGATGAGTTATTCTCAATGGGATCCACATGAACCCTACGGGTCCATATAAAGCTTTTGGGGGTCCACACAAGCAAAACAGTAAATTGGCAGTCCACTGTAGTATTTTAGGGGTTAATAAAAAAACTTTGCTTTAGAAGTACTTATTGTAAGAAACAGCTGGGTTTTTTCTCTAATGTTTAACATATTTCAACATATTTCAAATAATTGAAACGAGTTTTCTCAGAGAGTTCTGTCGCAAGCCTACACATGTGAACAGGTAAAATGCAAAATAGGAATTTTGAAAGAGGTATCTATAAGACTAGTTTTTTAAACATGCAACGGTAAAGGGAGTCCACCAGAATAGGATGGTAAATAAATGGGTTCGTAGAGGGGGGAAAATGGTTGAGGGCCATTGGTCTATATGGTTGCTTAAACTGCTAATTATGTACTAATGTCTTCTTAGGAAGGACAATTTGGAGAAAAGAAAGAAAGGAAGAAAGAAAGAAAGGAAGGAAGAAAGGAAGGAAGAAAGAAAGAAAGGAAGGAAGAAAGAAAGCAGGAAAGAAATGAAGAAAGAAAGAAAGAAAAACGGAGAGAGAGATGAAAGAGAGAGACAGAAAGAAAGAACAAAAGACAGACAGACTGAAAGAAAGAACAAAAGACAGACAGACTGAAAGAAAGAATAAAAGAAAGACTGAAAGAAAGAACAAAAGAAAGACTGAAAGAAAGAAAGAACAGTGGTCATAGCTTGATGCTTTTGATTATCAGTCTGTTGACACCGAACTTGCACTAAACAACGGCACCAGCAACAACAACAACACCAAAATCAAAAACAACAAGAAGAATGATATCAACACCACCACCACCACCACTACCACCACCACCACTACCACCACCACCACCACCACCACCACCACCACCACCAACAGTAACATCAACATCAACGTGTTCTTTTTTTTTTCCCCCTTATTATCAAAGATTGTGTCTACATCAAGAATTAGATGTTGGAATGTTTCCATGACATAAAATATGCTGATTTGTCCAAAGACATACCTGCAGGGAATTAACCAACATTGAAATGTGTCACATTCCTAAATTCCTTGCAAAAAAAATCAACAAATAAATCAACACATTTTTATGACAATTCTTACAATTCACCATGATGCGAGTGTGAGTGTGTGTGTCTGTGTGAGCATCTGCGTATGTGTTTGTGTATGAGCACACATGTATGTGTGTGTCTGAATCTGTGTGAGCATCTGTGTGTAGGTGTTTGTGTATGAGTGACTGTGTGGGTGTGTGTGTGTGTTAGCTTTGCTGTAAATAGGTATGTAGGGAATGTGTTGTATGGAAAACGTCACAGAGAGTATGTGCTGTGTCGAGTGTGTGTGTGTGTGTGTGTGTGTGTGTGTGTGTGTGTGTGTGTGTGTGTGTGTGTGTGTGTGTGTGTGTGTGTGCCACATAAAGAGTATGTGCCATATAGAGTATGTGTTGCATAGAGAATGTGTTGTGGACAGAGTATGTGTCATGTATAAAGTATGCATTGTGTAGAGAAGTATGTGCTGTGTAGAGAAGTACACATTTTGTAGAGAAGTACATGTTGTGTAGAGAATATGTGTTGTGTAGAGAAGTACGTGTTGTGTAGAGAAGTATGTGTTGTGTAGAGAAATATGTATAGTGTAGAGAATATGTGTTGACTTATTAAAGTAGTAATGGGGTTGTTTGTAAAATACAAACAGGAGTTCTGTGATATTTTGGAAAATCGTGCAATTGATTCAGTAACAAACAGTGATATTTACACCACTTTCCTTTCCATGAAAATAGGTGTCCTTATGCCAAGACCGGAAATCCTTTTTTATTAATTTTATCGTTATTAGGGTGACAAAGGAAGCAAACTGACAGAATTGTTACTGTGCAAGACATAATGTTTGGTGATATTTCTTACGGCTTTACGTTCTAGGTTCAAATGCCGTCTTTCATCCATTTGGGTTAGATGAAAACAATGGACCAGTTAAGCACTGAGGTCATCGTAATCGACAAGTCCCCTCCACAAAAACTTCAGGTGTTGTGCTCATAGTAGAAAGAAACTATTAGGGTGAAAAACTGGCAAATCTGTTACATCATCTGACAAGAATATTTTGTGCTATTTGATCTGGCCCTTTACGTTATGAGTTCAAATTCTGCTTAGGTTAAATCACTATTTTTTAAAATAAAATACCAGTTCCATACTGGTGTCAAAGGTACAGATTAGCCCCTTACCCTTAAAAATTGCTGGTGTCAGAAGCAATTTTATTGTTATTGATCTCTTACATATGTACCAGACACCTCACTGTAATATATCCTCCCCACATTATATATTTAAAGAGAGGAAAGGGATATTTAAAGTAAGCACTTGTATGCTGAGGGTGCTACTGTGCTGCAGGAGTCAATGTCTCATCAAATGATGAAGCAGCTCTGTAGGTATTTTGGCCCCTTCCACCATGACACCAGAGCTGCCTGTGGCCACTGATCAGTATAGTTAACAAAACTCCCACACAACAGTTTGAACTTTGTTAAGTCAGATGTTTCTACCATCCTACATACTCATTCCTGCTGTACCACTCATCCTGTCTCTTGAGCCTAATGTAATGGCTTGCTTTCTAAGTGGCTTCTAATAATTATTTTGTTAACATCTTTGTTAACATTCTATCATTTTTTTTTTTTTAGGTGGTGGATTGCAAAATTCATGAGGAAATCATGATTCACTAAATATAAAATTCAATTATAATTACATTATATAACAAGACATGTAAGTGTAGCATGGCTAAATGGTTAAAGAGTTTTTTACATCACAACCACAAAGTCTCAGGTTCAATCTCACTGCATGGCCTGTTAGACAAATTTAATTTTCTCTAGCCTTGATTTGACCCATACCTTGTGAGTGAAATTGGGCAGGTGGAAACCATAGAAGTCCTTAAGATGCACTCTATCTGTAATTCAAAAGGTACAGCTTAAAAGTACCTTAAAAGTACAGCTATATCACACAGTACTATGTTATGCTAATTCTACAAGAGAATTACATTCTGTGTACACATGTCTGTGGAATACTCAACCACTTACATATTAATTTGGGAGCAGGTAATTCAGTTGATTTATCCATCCCTCTATCCACCCATCCATCCAGCTTTCCTTCTCTCTATTCCTGGGAGAGTTGGGGATGGGTTAGAGTCCTCAGGCACCTCATCTAAAGGCTTCTATCAGAAGCAACAATCATTAGACATTCCAGCTGAATTCCCAAACATGACCAACTGAGACTATGGATGTTATCCAGCCATCTCTTAAGTCTCCTGCCAAATGACTCAGCTTGAAGAATCCATCTTGTGATTCTTTCCTATGACATTCTAACCACATGTCTGTAGTACTAAAGCGGTGATCTCTCAAAGTGGAGAAGTAGCAGCTTGACCTAGAGAGATTCCCTGATCTCTGGGCTATGCATCTTGACAGCCTGTCAAACAAGAGAGACCCATTACAAGATCCCAGTAGGAAATAAAAGCTTTGAATTGAGAAACTAACCATGCATTGTACAAGATCCAAGTGTAACCTGGAGTTTTGCTGTAAACAAGATTTGTCCTCCACAGCAGAACTGTTAAAGCCACATCCCCTGGGGTAGAGGATTGGCCCACAAGATTCCTGTGCTGGTACTATGTAAAAAGCACTCATGCTGGCATCACATAATAGTGGTCATGCTGGTGCCACGTTAAAAGCACCCAGAATACATTGTAAAGTGGTTGGCATTAGGAAGGGCATCCAGCCCTAATCAGACTGGATCCTGGTGCAGCCCCCTGGCTTTCCAGCTCTGGTCAAATGGGTCAGCCCATGCCAACATGGAAAATGGACATTAAAAGATGATGACGATGATGATTGATTTTTAATTGATTTAGATTTTAGAATACCTTATGTGAAAAATTAAGCAACTACCTCAGTCTTATGAGTCTCACGACTTATGGTCTTCCAAAACTTTGGTAAGAACCACTTGCTGATTATTCACTGCTGTAATTAACAGAGCTGTTCAACAGTATCTCAATGCTGTTTATTTCATCCGTCTCTTAGACAAGAAAGTAGTTTATTTCATGTGTCTTGATTATGAAGTCTTTACAGTGCCAGTGAAAGCATATAAACCATTCTTCATTGCTTTCGTATGAATTCCAATATCCTGTTGACTCAGCTATATGTGACAGCGTACGATATTAATTTCACACACTCACACACACATACAACATACACAAACGCACAAAACGCATACTATATTATTGATTTTGTCAGAACAAATATTAGTATTACCATTGTCCAACATCAACCAGACATTTATTGAGATACAAGAACCAAACAATGCAAATGTTCTCCAAGAATGAATGACATGTTTTTAGGTTCAAACAGTCAACACCTCTCACTTGAAGTGCCTTCCTCATATTCCACCATTTTAATAAAGCATCAACTGCCCTATATTCCACCCCCACCTTCCAGTTAAGATCTAATTAATGATTTCTTATGATGACATGACACATGACCATAAATTAAAAGAGGAAGGGGTCATCAGTTAAATCAACCCCAGTATTTAACTGGTACTTTATTGTAGTGAATTCTTAAGAATAAAAGACAAAGTTAACTTCTGTGGGATTTTGAACTTAGAATGAAAAGATCTGGAAATTGATATTCCAAGATGTTTGGTCTTTCACCAATGATTCTGCTAAACCAAGATATAATTAATGATTCTAGTTGAATGAAAATCCCAGAAGGGAATTAACATGTTATTATCAGGAATGTTGTATATGTTAATCCAAAGATGCATTCTTCAAGCAATGTGATAATTTTAATACCATTTACTTAACAGATACAAGATCACCCATATAGGCAGAGGGAACAATCAAGTTATATTAAGCGCCCATATTTGACTGGTACTTAGTCATTCACACCACAAATATTAGAACTGAACTCTGCTGTATTTGAACTCAGAATGTAAAGAAACAACTACATTGCATACCTCCTCAACAAACACTCCTTCCCTTACATTTCCACACACAGTCATACCCTTCATACTACAGACATACAAATTGTACAATCATACCATTAATATTCCAGTTGTACCATTCATACCACCACAGATTTTCTTGATCTACCTTCCATTCCAATAACATACCACAATCGATCTACCAGCTGTACCATTTATATACCACTAATATTCCAGTTTTACCATTCATAGCAGTTCTACCATCCATTCATCTAAATACTACACTCATCTACCACTAGTAACCATTCATACCACCATGATACCATAACTAACCTACCATTATTCTGGAGTTTGAGGCTACAAGCTGGCAGAATCTTTAGCACACCGGGCGAAAAGCTCAGCAGCATTTCATCCGTCCTTTCATTCTCAGCCTTGGGCTGACCAAACCGTTGCAAGTAGATTTGGTAGCTGGAAACAGAAAGCCTGTCATACATATCTGTGTGTGTGTGTGTGTGTGTGCATGTGTGTGCCAGTGTTTGTTCCAAATCACTGCTTACAACCAGTGTTGGTGTGTTTACAACACCGTAGCTTAATGGAATGGCAAAAGAGACAAATAGAATAAATACTAGAATTTAAAAACAGATAAAGTACTAGCGTAGATCCGTTTGACTAAAATCCTTCAAGGTGGTGCTCCAGCATGGCCAAAGTCAAATGACTGAAACAAGAAAGATGTGATTAAGTATAGGTTTGAAAGCTAAAATGTGTTGACCTGAGGTTGACCTAGCCTTTCATCCTTCCAGGGTCAATAAAATAAGTACCCTTTGTGTACTGGGGTCAATGTGATTGACTATACCCCTACACCAAAATTTCAGGCCTTGTGCCTATAGTTGAAAGGATTACTCTGGAGATTATATTTCAGTCTCTACTCCATAACAGACCACTCCAACATACAGGCACACATACAACCGCGTCCCACAAACACACACATGCACAAATATATGACCAGCTTCCACACAGTTTCAGTCTACCAAATTCACTCACACAGCATTAGGTGGTCTGGAGTTATAGTAGAAAACACTTGGCTAAAGTGCCACATGTTAGGACTGAACCTAAAACTATGTGGCTGCAAAACGAGCTTCATAATTATACAGTTATGCCTGTAGAAAACGATCACCGTTTATTTAATGCTTTAAATAAAATAATGAAACTCTCTCTCTCTCTCTCTCTCTCACTCACACACACACACACACATACACACACACCTTCTGCTTTGTGGTTCCAACAGCCATACTGACATACCACTGACCTATCAAGTCTTCTAGTGAACGCTCTCGAATGCTCTCATGTAATTAGCTGCCACAGTTAACTGACATTGATTCGCCAGGGAACTGCATCAACCATATTCCATTGATAAGACCGAAAATACATTAATAATTAAATGAAACAGACAATGGTCTTTGTGAAACGTATCACATACCTCTGCCAATTTATGATGTAAAAGTCTGAACAAACAATGCACAATGAGAAAATCGCTGTTGTTGTTGTAGTTGTTATTGTAGGTGGTGGTGGTGTTGAGATGCCTTTTGTCAGTTTTGCATGAGCTGATCAATGCCAACAATGTAGCTGATCAAACAAAGAAATCCAATCAATAATTCTAGCTATCAATATTTTATCATTATGATGAAGCATGTTGCCCCTCAGGTCTGGTTCCTGTTTTTAACCCTTTTGTGACCTTATTTCTGACAAAGTACTCTGCTTAATTTATGTTTCAATTAATTATGGAAATAGTTAAGGATTAATTAATTAATTAATTAATTAATTATTTAAAGGATTAAAGCAGATCAAAAGACCAGAGCAGAAACGCAAGTGCACCGCCCCTTCCTCCCTCGCTATCTTTACTGCAGTTGAAATATCAGTCTGAACAAGAGATGATAATGTATCTATACAAAAGAAATTGAAAATTGACCAAACATAAAGATCTGGAAATGGAGATAACCGGAATGCGGAAAGTAAAAACAGAAATAGATGATGTTATGATGATGATGATGATGATGATGATAGATGACATGGGAGTGATAAAAAAAACTGTGCAAATACATAAATGAAACACAATACAATGTGCAGAAAACATCACACACACACGCACATTGTATAGAGTACTAGGAAACAATATAACCAAAACAAATCACAGTAGAAATCCAAGAAACAGGAGCTGAGCCAAGTTGAGAAGTGAAAACAAATAATGATAATAATGATGATGATGATGATGATGATGCTGATGCTGATGCTGATGATGGTGGTGGTGGTGGTGGTGGTGGTGATGGTGATGGTGATGATGATGATGATGTGATAGTGGTGGTGGTGGTGGTGATGATGATGATGATGATTTCAAATTTTAGCATGAGGTCAGCAATTTCAAGGGAGAGGAAGTAAGTCAATTACATCAACCCCCAGTATTTGACTGGGGCTTACTTTATCGACCCCAAAAGGATGAAAGGAAAATGCTGACCTCGGTGGAAAAATGAATAATAATATTTTGAATTTCTGTGTTTCTGCAGTTCTTTCCATTTAATGATAATGCTAATAGTAATTAAAGGACCTCCATCTACGTGTTATTCTGCCGAGTTCTGAAAAGTTGACATGCAAAAAAGAAAAAAATATAGAAAAAAAATACATGGTTCCGGGTTTATTCCCACTATGTACTAGGCTTCCAAAGAATAAGTCCTGGGGTCGATTTGCTCAACTAGAGGCGGTGCTCCAGCATGGCCGCAGTCAAAAGACTGAAACAAATAAAAGAGTAAAGAGTAAAGAGTAACCTTGACAAGACTTGATCCCAGAATAAAAAGGGTTGAAACTGAACACTGCGCAAGGCTTTCAGTTCAGTGCTCTACCGTTTCTTCCACCCCACCACCCGTTCATCATCCACCACAGCAAAGTGTAATAATGACTACCATCATGCAAATGTTTCTTAACTAAAAAAACCCTGGCATACAGAACGCTCTGAAGCAGTTATTTGCAGAAATTAACCATCCACTCAGGAAATCTATGGAACTGGCACATCATATTTTGCTTCTTCACTTTAATAAACGCCACATTTTTAACCTGAATACCTTCAACGTTAACATATTTTATAAGTATCTCAAGAAGGGAGAGAGAGAGAGAGAGAGAGAGAGAGAGAGAGAGAGAGAGAGAGAGAGAGAGAGAGAGAGAGAGGAAGAAAGATAGAGATTCAACTAGCATCTCTATGGTTTGGAGATTAGAAACAGATAAATGTACCAACTAAGCTATTAAATGTTTATGTAACAAAACTTAACTAAGCTCTTTACAAGGTAGTCAGGATTGTGT
>NC_142944.1:22134807-22142015 GCF_046866305.1 Octopus bimaculoides | reverse complement strand
ATTAAGTTGTGTAGGTTGAACTATGTAAAATGTTAGAGAAAGAAACCCAGCTGTTTCTTGTAATACATACACCTAAAGTAGGGGTCCTCAGCCATTTTTTTTATTTGTGGACCTCTTTTGATTAGAATTTTATTCTGGTCCACCTCCATAGCCATTCAATGTTTAAAAAACTAGTTTCATAGAAACTTCTTTCGTAATTCCTATTTTGTTTTTTCATACATTAAGTTGTGTAGATTGAACTAAGTAAAATGTCAGAGAAAGAAACCTAGATGTTTCTTGCAATACATACATCTGAAGCAGAGGTTCTGAACCATTTTTTTAATCTATGGATCCCTTTGATTATTATTTTATTCTGGTGGACCCCAATAATTATTTGATGATTAAAAAACTAGTTTCATAGAAACTTCTTCCAAAATTCCTATTTTGTGTTTAACACATTAACTTGTGTAGGTTGAAGCATGTAAAAAAACCTAGCTGTTTCTTGCAAAACATACTCCAAAACATACATCTAAAGCAAAATTTTTTCAGGGGCCCTTAAAATACTATTGTGGATCCCCCAACTTACTATTTTGCTTATGTGGATCCCAAAAAATCTTATATGGACCTTCTGGGGCCATATGGACCTTAGTTGAAAACCATTGATCTACAGCAGCCATGGGAAAACTGCAGCCTGTGGGACTTTCTGAATAGCATGCCTAATGGAAAATTGCCTTGAGTATTTTTTAACAGTGTGGCCCATCTAATCATGAGCTATGTTCTACGTGGCCCACTTCTTGAAAAAAGTTACTCGTACTTGTACTAGAGGTATCCGTCATTGTACAGCCAACAGTTTACTGCCAAACCAGTAAAAGACAGAAATTCTAAACATTGAAACCTTGCACTCCAACTAACTTCAAATTTATAGAACTTTTCTACAATTCTACTATTGGCCGATTCCTGCTGCTGCAGACCATCACCAAATGCTCTCATTTCCAGATTTTGCTCAACAGTGGCAATATTTTGGGTTTTCTTTTAAGAAGTATAATTTCAGACAGAGAGTACAGTAACAAAGTTTGAGATTAATTGAATGTGAATAATGAACTAATTGGAAATTACACTAATTAAGTTTGATTACATTAGAAAGTGAGGAATGTGGTATGAATACAGAAGGAAGAATGTGATGATATGGATGAATGTAGCAGCAGGAAAACAGTGGTATGGTTGAACAGAGAAGCAGGAAAGCAGTGGTATGGACACGGAAGAAGGAATGTAGTGATATGGACACAGATGCAGGACTGCAGTGGTGTGAACACAGCAGCAGGAAAGCAGTGGTGTGGACACAGAAGCAGGAAAGCAGTGTTGTGAATGTAGAAGCAGGAATGCAGTGGTATGGACACAGAAGCAGGAATGCAGTGGTATGTTTTGTGCTAGTAATAAATGATAATTAGAAGCAGTAGTTGTTGCATTACCTCAGGGCAGCTTTCAACAAGCAAATCAAAGATCTTCCAGCCATGACCATCACATCTCAAGAGATAATGTCTCTAGGGTCTACATTATCTAATGCACATTTCCTTTATTTAAGGCAACAGGGTTTGATTTTGCAGGACTATGTAAAGCAATGGTTCCCTACCTGTGGTCTACAAAGGTAATACTGGGGGACCGTGAACATGTTAAGCTGACAGACTTTACAATATCCTGGGGTCTGTGGAAAGACTCATTTAGATAAAAGGGGGTCCTTGATAGGGAAAAGGTTGGGAACCACTGATGTAAAGTGAGTTCAAGACAGGTCATTGCGTATGGGTTTATGATCTTGAAGGAACCATCTCAGGTCAGTTAAAAGCAAAGGGAAATTATACCGTTTTTACAATTGTTCTAATTCTTTTATACAGTTTTGTTACATGAGAATATATTATGCAGCATACATGCATAATCATTTATTCCCTTTATGTCTATTTATTCATACTAGCATGGGTTAAAAAGATACAATGTTGAGGCTTTCTTTTTACAGCTGAACGTCCTTTACTCTGTTAAGCCTTTACCTTGGTTTATAATAATAATAATAATGAAATTATTGTGTATAATGCTCAGGTGCACTACAAGTCATTAAAGGTGCATGTATAGTACATAGAATTATGTACAAAAGTCAGGAAATTGAACAGTGTATGAGTCATGGTCTACATGTGTGCATGCGTATGGAGGGGGGGATATCAGGTGTAGTGTTGGTGAATTTCAGGAAGCATGAAGGTTCTAAAGGATGCAATGTCTTGGCAACTAACAACTGATGCAGGTAGTTTGTTTCATGCTTCAGTAACTCTGAGTGTGAAAAAATGTTTCCGAAAGTCATGGGAGCTGTGCTGTTTTCTGACATGCCCACATGGAGCTCAAAAAGATACTCAAAGTGGTTGTTGGCACAATGAATAATTATTTTGTGGGTGTTTACCAAGTCAGTTACCAGACGTCAGAGAGCTTCAATGTATCAGTGCCCAGGGAAGCAAGGTGTTCAGAGTATGGTAGATACCCGATGGAGGGTATTTGCTTGATTGCACATCTCTGAACAGTTTCCAGGAGGTCAATGTTCTGAGCAAGATGGGGTTCCAGACTGGTGATGCAAATTCCAAGTGTGGCTGCACCATAGCCATATACAACCTTAAATAGACAGCTGGAGAGTGGCTGACAAAGGTCTTGCTGAATGATGCCAAGACATCCTCAACCTTCTTGACAATTTTAGAGATGTGCTTTTAGAGGGACCTCTTATTTTACCTGTCTTTGATTGGGGACCTCTTATTTTAGAGGGTCTTCTTATTTTAGAGGGTCCCCTTATTTTACCTGTCTTTGTTAAAATAGGAAGTGAATGCAGTGCCACTGCTTGTAGAAAATAACTTTTGTAGAGTGTAAATGTAAACATACATACATACACACAAATATTAAGCTTCTTCCAATTTCCATCTGTCAAATTCACTCATAAGGCTTTGCTCAGACAAAAAACATTGTTGCAAAATGAACATTTTAACCACACACACACATGCACACACACATGTATGCATGCATGCACACACACATGTATGCATGCATGCACACACACGCAGTTCTGAGTTCTGTCCCCTCAAATGGCACCTTGGTCAAGTGTCTTCCACTGTAGCTCCAGGCCAACCAAAGCCTTGTCAGTCGACTTGGTAGAGAGAAACTGAAAGAAGCCTATTGTGTATATGCATGTGTGTGTGTGTGTGTGTGTGTGTGTGTGTGTGTGTGTGTGTTCTGCACCACTACTTGACAACAAGTGTTGGTTTGTTTACGTCCCCGGGAACAATTTGCTTGACCAAACTCTTCGAGACAGTGCCCCAGCATGGTCGCAGTCTAATGAATGAAACAAGCAAAAGACACACACACACACACACTCATACACCTGTAAACTATACATAAATTCCTTATATTTAGTTCTTTATTCTCTTACTCTTAAACAGATCTTGTGCACAACATGTGTAAATACACACAAACACACACACACACACACATACATATGTATCATAGTTTCTTGCCATGAAGACACGTGGTTAAGGAGGTTTTTATAATGTGCCTTGTGTTTCCAAGCAATCTTTAGATTGTAGGCACAGGGTTTGTTCTATTTGAAAACCTGAAAGTCCTATTTGAGAAACTCAGTGTACATTAAAATGGTATTTATCTCTCACTGGATGGAGTACATTTCTTGTTGATTCTACCTTAATGGAAGAGTAACTGTGTGTGTGTGTGTGCGTGTGTGTGTGTGTGTGTGTGTGTGTGCGTGTGTGTGCGTAAAATATAATTAAGATTCAGTTGAATTAAGTACTTAAATTGAAGCACCTTGCTAGTTCAGTGTAGTCTGCACACCCCAACAATACTATTTGAATATTGAATATCAAGAATCCATGTTGGGGTGTTTGTACTTAATATTCCTGTCGTGTTTACATGACAATATTCCTGTCATAATGAATTGACCGTGTACAGGGAAAAGAATTGGCACTAATTACTCGAAAAATAATTAATGATGAGTTTGAAACGAGGGCCTACATACAGGCAAAGTTGTGACTATGTGCTAAGAAGTTTGTTTCTCAACTACATAATTCTGGGTTAAGTCCCACTGTGTGGCACCTTGCACAAATAAGTGTTTTACTACAGACCAGTATCAGGGAGCTTTTTTAACCAATTACCCCAAAATATATTTATTTACGCTGACATTATCCCCTGGATTTGAAAGGAAGAAAATCATGGATTCTTTGAATTCAAAAGGTTTATTGAATCTATTTATATGGAGAATGCAATTATAAATATAAAAAGTATAAAACAAATGTGATAAAATTAATTAATATCCTCATTATGAAACAAAAGGATTTTTCCAGAAACTTTTCACTTCAGGTTTTGGAGAAATTATGTTTCATTTTTGTTACAACTAAATCAAAACTGGGGCATTTTGATGCCAGAGCAATTTGGATACAGTCTTTGGGGGTCCAGTCAATTACTCTGCTTTGTTTTTATGTTTATTAGAGTGGAAAATTCTTGTTCACATGTAGGTTGTTGCAACAGACAGCAACTTTTTGACTGCCTCCTCATGCCAGGAGAAAAATGGGTTCTTTTTTTTATATAATTTTACTGATGACTAATGAATCCTCATTACCCACAAGAATTTCATTTTTACCCCACTTGGAGTAATTTATCCTGGTTTGCCGACCCCTGCTAGAGACTCAGGATGACCAAAGCTTTGTGAATGGAATTTGGTAAGCAGAAACTGCAAGAAGCTCATTTTATATATTTGCATGCATCTGTTTATGTTTGTCCACTACTATCGCTTGACAACTGGTGTTGACTTGTTTACAGCCTCATAACTTAGTGGTTTGACAGAAGATATCAATAAAATAAATACCAAGTTTAAAAAAAAAAAGCAAAAAAAAGAACTGGGTTTCAATTCGTTTGATTAAACCTTTCAAGAATGTGTGCTCCAGCATGGTCGCAGTCGAATGACTGAAACAGGTAAACGGTATAGGATTATATTTCACATCTAACCTGGGCCTATAACCAACTCTGGATAGACACCTGGTGATTTGAGGAAGATTTGGTTGCTGTTTCTAACAGGTTGAGTGGTACAACATAAAAGCTGCTTCATTGGCTCGTAGAATACAAGCAGTTGATGGTGATATATTTTTATATGATAGTAGGTAGTTGGGTAGGGTGGAGTAGTGTAGAGGTAGGTCAGGGCGATATATCACATGTGATGGTAAGCAAAGGAACAGGTAAACAGGATGTAAGATGTTAAATAATTGGCAAATTAAGAACAAGGAAGATATGGAATGCAGAGTTTTAAGTGATTATATAAAAGAGGTGAGTTTAATAAGGGAAGTAATCTGGGGAAGCGATGAAGGATAGTCAGAAAGAAAGAAAGAAAGAAAGAAATTTTGGTAAGAGATTTTTTGTGCAAATTGTCTTGGACCAGAAGATGCCATCCAAACAAGAATTTGTAAAAAGAAATTTTCTATTGATGGTCTGAAATTATTTTGTAAAGACTATGATGGTGGTGATGACAGTGATTGTGTAGCCGATGATGATGATGATGATGATGGTGGTGATGATGATTATATGATACAAATGTTATGATACAAAGTCTCAGGGCTTAGTGTAAGAGATGTGAATAAAAAGTGCTTGCTTCTAATAGTATTTCTAATATACATACATACACACATATATATATATATAAACACACACACAAAAACAGTTATATATATATATATATACCAAGAAATAAATCTTAGAGATGTATAAAGACAGAAGAGAGAGAGGGAGAGGGAGAGGGAGAGGGAGAGAGGGAGAGAGAGGGAGAGAGAGAGAGAGAGAATGGTGTTATCAGCAGGGAAGCCAGCATTAAATTTAAGAGATATTTGGGTTATAATTGAAGAAGGAACTGAAATAGAATAGTTTGATGGAGGTAGATGGAAATAGAGTTAAAGAAAGCAAAAACATCTAATAAACATATACAAAAAAAAAACAAAATAAAGTTTTTAGAACCAAAATGATTTTATTAGAATAATCTAAATATAGAATTATTACCTGAAGACAGGTTAACCATTTTTTTGCTGTATTTCTAAGTAAATAATCGTATGGTTTATGTATGTGTTTTAGGGAATTTTGAACATAATAAAGAATTTGAAAAAAATCAGAAAATATCTTCCAGGTGTTTGGAAGAAATTCTTTTTTGATAAAAGATTCCTCTATAGGAATGGAAGGCTTTAAGTGAGGTAAAAAAAAAAATTATCCCCTTTGGTGATGACTGACCATGGGATTGAACCTAGAAAGTTCCCCTCCAAGGCACAAGTCCGGGTAAGATTGTTTATGGAAGACCAGCAGTCGCCCATGCATACCAGCCTCCCTCTTTCCACACCACTGATGTTATCCAAGGGAAAGGCAAAGGCTGATACAGCTTGGCACCAGTGATATTGCAACTCATTTCTACAGCTGAGTGAGCTGGAGCAACGTGAAATAAAGTGTCTTGCTCAAGAACACAACACACAGCCTGGTCCAGGAATCAAACTCACTCTACCTCATGACTGTGGTAGTGAGTTTGATTCCCGCACCAAGGGGTTTTTTGTATCATGGAACTAGAGGAAAGTTCAAAATGGTTAGCAGTAGAAAAAGGGTTTGTTATCAAGAGGCTGAACAAACAATGAGATATTTGTATTTTTAGAGACAAGCAACAAGAATTGTGGCTATGGATGCAATGATTTAAACATTGCAAATGTGTAGCCATGATGTGTGTCTAGGTGTACACATGTGTGTGCGTGTACATGTATATGTGTGAATGTGCATGTGTGCATTCTGACCAAGTCAACTTTGCTCTTTATTTTCCCTGTGCAAATATATACAAGCGATCTATTGTGTTCCAACCATTTTATAAATCAGTGGTCTTGCGCTGCAATAAGAAATCAATATGAAACAGTATTGGTAGTGATCAATTTATTCTTGTGTTTTTACTTCTTCCGGAGCAATATTCCCATTTCATTTAAAAGTCATTTGGTGTGGCCCCCATACAACTTAGGTCTGACCAAATTTTTCTTATTTGCAATAATTTAAAGACACACCTTTACGTTCAGAGTTCAAATGCTGCTGAGGTCAACTTCGCATTCCATTCCTTTGCGTACTTTGTGCAGTTGTGCACTGGGGTTGATGTAATCAATTTACTCCCTCCCTGGAACTTGGTGGCCTTGTGT
>NC_142944.1:22097307-22129807 GCF_046866305.1 Octopus bimaculoides | reverse complement strand
TAATCTTGCAGCCTCTTCATATGAACCTAAAGAATTACCTCCTATCTGTCCAATGACTATACACATACACACACACACACACAGAGTTACCGTTCTATATACTGCATCTTTTTTCCATCAGATCATTTTGCTTAGTATAGCTTAGCTTAGCACCGACAGTTCTAACGCAGAAGAACCAAAAACAACAGCAACAATAACAGCAGCACGATGATAGTAAACGTTGAGCCTAAATAAGGTATTCTCAATTATGGTAAATTGGTACCACCTCCGGTGTGTCTATGGAAAAGAATTACAATGTGTGTGTGTGTGTGTGTTAAGGAGTGAATGAGTGTTTGCATAACAACAATTATGCAAAAATAAATGTGCTTATATATGTATGTATATATACACACACACATAGGCAATGCATATACAATGATACAATGCATTCCCACACAACAGGTGCACAGACAATATAAATGCATACAACCTATGTGCATACATTAAATGTGCATTCGAAAGGCATGCACACACTATATGCGCACAGTAATTATGCATATTAGAGATTTACGTTTGGTGCATATGCACACATATATACATACATGCAAAATAAATGCATGCTTAAAACACTGTGCACAAAGTGTGCACACTTTATATGCATTTCAAAAAATATACATGCACCCATGACATGCACTTAAAATGCATGCATTTGTTATATAAACTTCAACTACATGCACATGCATGCATGTGCAGACATACAAAACTGCACATCTACAGATACAAAAATTCTTATAATGCTATGCAATATTCCTCAGTATTTTGTTTTCCAAATAACCAAGAATTCTCTTTTAGAATTATGATTCATGAAAATTCTAAGACCAACACCACTACTGTTACCACCACTACATCCACCATCACCAATGTATATATATATATTTTAAAAAATGGTTTCCTAACTGAAAATACTTAAATCAGGCAAGCTGATGCAAAGAAAAACAAAGACAACCCTTAACCATAGAAGCATTTTTACAGTACAGAGAATATCTTAGAAGATCTATATCTATTGATTACATGTGTCTACTACTGCTGCTGCTGCTGTTGCTATAATTGTTCAGTCCCAAGTAAGCCCTGATCAAGACAGACTTATGATCAAAAATGTTACAGCTGTAACCATCCTATCTTTTATTCAAATATAGTATATCTAGGACTACACTATAAAATGTATAGAACAGTCATTAGTATTAATGGTTATAGCTGTTGTTTAATTCCAGGTCAGTCCTGACCTAAAAGACCTATGATCAAAATTGTTCCTGTTGTGGTCATTTCATCTTCTATTCAGGCATAGTCTATCAAGGACTAGATTATCCAAGGTGGTCCTTCCTTGTTTAAAAACAGTAAGGTATAATGTGGCAAGGATTTGACTGCTATTTCTAAAAAGCAAACAACCACATAAGCAGTTCCTTGTTGACTTATATTGATTACAGGTGTAAAGAAAAAAAAAGTGTTAAAATATGTATTTACTGCTATCAAAGGTGAAGGTTGATACAACACCTGTGCACCTAATTTACTGGAAGCCAATCCTGTCTGAATAGAAATGAAGTAACCATTTAAGTAAATTAATTACTTTAATTATACTATTTTCCCCATCTCCTCTGCCCACCTCTTCCTAATTTTGAGAAAGTAAAGTCAAAAATAATTTTGATCACCATTTTATTGTAATATCTACAGTTGTTACAGTAAAGTGTGTGCATGCACACACATACACACACACACATTCATGATATTGATCATCATAACTATCATCAATGTTCAAACATCCATTTTCCTTTGATGGGTTTGTTGCACAAAATATCACCAACTTTCTTTACTTAGTCTTTTAATAATCTCCCCTATGAGACCTAGCACCAAATCAAAAAATGGAAATTCTTCTGCATATTCAACAATTTTTTTAAGACGGTATATTGGTATTTTGAGATTTGAGGAAGATTTGGCTGCCTGTTCTTGTCTGTCAAACAACTATGTAGAGATTTCATCACTTGCAAAAATGTTTCATGTACAAAAAAAAAAAACTTTGAATGACGACTGACAAAAACAATTCTGAAATTCTGCAATACAACACTAACAGCATTAAAACCAGTTTTATAAAAGTAAAATGATTTTATCTTCATTCACAACATTGATGCAGCAATAATTCCAGAAATATTCTGACTACCAGAACACATACCATTTTCAGTTATACACAAATCAGAACATTCACAACAGTGATAGTTTTATACTGTACATAGACGATACATTAAAAGTAAAATAAAACAGGTATTCATTGAAATTTACAGGAAATGTAGGCTTTCATAAAAATTAAAAAAAGCAATATAAAACATGTAAATATCATACATGTATACTTTTCTACTCTAGGCACAATGCCCAAAATTTTGACGGAGGGGGCCAGTCGATTAGACTGACGTCAGTACGCAACTGGTACTTATTTCAGACCCTAAAAGGATGAAAGGCAAAGTCAACCTTGGTGGAATTTAAACTCAGAATATAAAGACAGACGAAATAACCACTAAGCATTTCGCCTGGTGTGCTAATGTTTCTTATTTCTTTACTGCCCACAAGGGGCTACACACAGAGGGAACAAATAGGGACAGACAAATGGATTAAGTGGATTATATTGACCCCAATGCATAATGGTACTGGTTTCATCCCCAAAAGGATGAAAGGCAAAGTCGACCTCAACGGAATTTGAACTCTGAACGAAAAGACAGATGAAATACAATTAAGCATTTCGCCTGGCGTGCTAATGTTTCTGCCAGCTCACTGCCTTAATATCATACATGTATAGGTGCAGGTGTGATTGTTTGGTAAGAAGCTTGCTTCCCAGCCACATGATTCCAGGTTCAGTCCCATTTCATGGCACCTTGTGTGAGTATCTTCTACTATAGCCATGGGCCAACCAAAGCCTTATGGTTGGATTTGGTAGATGGAAACTGAAAGAAGCCTGTTGTGTATAACGTGGGACGAGTGGTGAGAAAGGATCTTCAGATGCTGAGCCTCACTGATGAAATGACAAGGGACCAGGAGATGAGGCGATTTGCTGTACCTGATAAGACGTGTCAAACTAAGTAAAATCGCTGTCTTCCACACATTCAGACCTGTCCTTTCAGGTGCTGGTGCCACTTGTTAAGCACCTGTGACAGAGCTGCATTAACACCTGTGCCAGTGCTGCATAAATGCATCCATGCTGGTGGCACATAAAAGGCACACCTGGCATGCTTTGTTAAGTGGTTGGTGTTAGGAAGAGCATCCAGCCATAGAAACCATTCCACAACAGACAGTTGGAGTCTGGACAGCTCTCTGCCAGCCAGCTCCATGTCAAACCGTCCAACTCATACCAGCATGGAATGCAGACATTAAACAATGATGATATATACATATTTATCTGTTTGTATGTATCTTTGTGTCTCTGCCCTCCCACCACTGCTTGACCACTGGTGTTGGTGTGTTTACATCCCCATAGCTTAGTGGTTTGGAAAAAGAGACCAATAGAAAGAAAATAAGTAATAGGGTCAATTCATTCAACTAAAAGTTCTTCAAGGCTGTGCCCCAGCATGGTCACAGTCAAATGACTGAAACAAGTAAAAGACAAAAGATATATACATATATATATATATATATATATATATATATATAGCATGGAAGGCGGACGTTAAACGATGATGATGATGATATCATCAAAATCTCAAAGCTATAAGATAATGCATGATTAATTCAAAACAACGTGAATAAATAGGGATATTTGACAGAGTAATCTCAATGCTTAATGGTTAAACCATTGCATAGAGAAATTAGTAGCAACAACATCAACAACAACTCGTTAATAACAACAACCACTCATTACCAATGCCACAACAACCTCAAACAATACACCCTTCTCAGTGACATCAAGTATTTATTCTTTCATGCGTTTTAGCCCAAAGGCTGAGGCCATGCTTGGGCATTGCCCTTAGTATAAATATACCAGGGGCTTTTTTTTTCACTCTGCATCTACCAAATCCATCTGCAATGCTTTGCTCGGTTCAGGGTTATAGTTGAAGACACTTGCCCAAGATGCCATGCAGAGGGATTGAACCCAAAACCATGTAGTTGGGTACAAAACAAAAAGGTAAAATATTCACCCTCCACCGAGAACACAATTTTGACCCATTCCTTCCGTTAATCTTTTAGCATTTAGACTGGCCATATCTGGCCCAAATATTTCCCCTGCTTTATGTTCAAACTGGCCAGATCCAGCTTCTTGCACTTACCCTGCAATGTCATTCTTAAATTGGACAATCCCATAATCAAAATCTCAAAGCTATGAGATAATGCATGATTAATTCAAAACAATGTTAATAAATAAACATTACTTTTGACAAAGTAATCTGAATGCTAAATGGTTAAGAACCAAAAATACCAATAAGAAAATCTAAGAATTTTAAAGCTTAATAATAATGCAAGTGATATAACATCAATCAGATCATCCACAGACATCTTATGCATGTTTCAAAAATTAACTGACATCACAACATGGATTAAGACCATTACCGAATTCACAAACATAACTCAGGAAAAGCGTGATACTTTCAAGAATAGGAAATCTCATATAGATAAGTTTCTCAACATCAATGAAACTTCAATTACATTTTTCTGCTGTTCATGCACACACTGCACCACCTTAAAAAATACGATGAAATTCTGGCAAGCAAAGAGACTGTTATAATGCTAAGCCTATGTACAGCACACAACACTTCCAGAATTTGACATTTCTTGGATGGAATATCATAGGGATCTCTCCTCTCAGCCCATCTGTTCAGCTTATACTTTTGATTTTCTTACACCTCAAAACATTTGGGTGCTCCTCATAGCCAAACAACATTCTCTACTGCAAAACTATTCCAAACTTAGTTAGAACACCCAATAACCATGGATCTGCAACAACAGACTTAAAGTAGCATCTACCAAATCTACTATTTACATCTATTAACAGCAATATGAAAAAATTAAAAATGCAAACCAACCCTAAAACTCCACACAACATATCACACACCGACATCAAAAAAACTAACAATCAACACCATCACAAAATTCACAACAGCACATCTGATGCACAAACCTACTAAGGGTAGGCACATGTATCGCAATTGAGCAGCAGAAAGAAATAACAACATAGGGGTATAAACAATAACACAGATCTATCATGGAATATGGCAGTCCTGCTGGAGACATGATTTCTTTACTGTACATCACAATAAACTATAGAGAACATGCCTTCACAACACATCATAACATGTTGTACACAATCCGCACCCACAAAATACACTACACACCATAACGGATTGTAAAGAGTGTACACCCACACAGCAGGTTCTAAACAGTTCACACCCACAAACTGCACTACATATCATAACATGTAGTAAATAGGCCACACCCACAAATCACATATCATAACAGCCCACATCCACAAACCATATTACACATCATAAGAGGTTGCAAACATCCCACACCCACAAACTGCTCTACACATCATAACAGGTTGTACACAGTCCACGCACACAAAATACACATCATAAGAGGTTGCAAACATGCCACACCCACAAAATGCACTACACATCATAACGGGTTGTACACAGTCCACACCCCAAAACACACTATACATCATAACATGTAAACAGGTAGCACCCACCACTCATACTATACATCATAAGAGGTTGTACACAGTCAGCACCCTGAAACTAGACAATACAACAAAATAAAAATACTAAATATGAAAGATTTCTAGAAATATGAAGGACATAGTATGATACCCTGTTAAGTTTCAACCCCAAAAATCCTCATCACTATATAACAAGCCACATCCAGAAACACAGATACAATAATCTCAGAGTATTATTGCCAATAAACCTCACTAGTTTTTAACTAGGATGTACATGATCCTATTGGCAAATACAGCAACTGTCATGCAATGACCGAGCCTACCTTGTCCATCTTGATGTGGCCAATGTAAGAACTTACCAGAATACAAAAATGTATCAGCACTTGAGATACAATAATATATCTACACTGTGACATTGTAGTCCATACAATTTATCAATAGGTGCCAGATTGTGTTGTATGGCCCACTGCTAAGTAGAGACTTGGTAAAGCAGGCTAGATAGAGCTGTGGGCCACATCATGTCATTCAGTTGCTCACTTGTGTGCCACAGGTAAGCTTACTTTGAGGATGAATTTTACAAGATTTAACCTGCAGCATTAGTTCCCAACTGGTGCCCATAAGTCCCTTTGGGATCCATATAAAACTTTGTGGCTAAAATTTATCTGCAATAAATAGGTTATACTTCTACAATACAAAAAATATTTTAATTTTTTTATAGGCATCGTTGTGTGGTAAGAAGCTTGCTTCTTAACCACATGATTCTGGGTTCAGTCCTACTGCATGGCACCTTGAGCAAGTGTCTTCTACTATAGCCTCAGGCCAACCAAAGCCTTGTTAGTGGAATTGGTAGATGGAAACTGAAATATATATATATATATATATATATATATATATATATATATATATATATATATATATATATATATATATATATATATATATATGTATGTATGTATGTATATATATATACATACACACGTATATGCATACAGATACAGCCTCCCCTCTCCACACCACTGATGTTATCCAAGGGAAAAGCAAAGGGGCTGATACAGCTTGGCACCAGTGATGTTGAAACTCATTTCTACAGCTGAGTGAACTGCAACAACGTGAAATAAAGTGTCTTGCTCAAGAACACAAAACAGCCCGGTCTGGGAACCAAACTCACTACCTCATGATCGTGAGCCCGATGCTGTAACCACTGATCCATGCACCTTTACTTTTTTACCCAATGTGGAGTAAGGTGCTAACAACACCTCCAAGAGGTTCAGATCTTGTTTGCCGTTTCCAGTCATGTTTATTCCTACAGGCTGTATTTCATCATGCACATCAATCACATAAGTCAAACATTCTTACCATGACTAATATTTAAATAGATAGAAAGAAACAAAAAAAAAACCAACAAAAAACACACATGCACACAAACATTATTGGGTTTATAGTAGTTTGGCTTCTTGCATTCAGTAGTTCCAAAAATTGGCTCAGTTAATGCCATTCTTTCTACAAATCATGCCTTATGTCTAGTCTGTCTTCACTCATACTGAAAACTAACACATTTCAAAAATGCTGCTGTCTCCTGTGTGCTCACACAATGTTTAGATTTATAGAACCCATCTGTTACCAGACAACACAAAAGGTCAACAGTAAATTCTATGTCAGTGTTACTTAAACAACCAGGAACCAATAATACCTTGACAAGAGTCACTCCCACACTCACCACTATATATACATATATATATATATATATATATATATATATATGTATATGTATATATATATATATATGTATGTGTATATATATATATACATAATTGGGATAAAGTCAGTAATTAATGATTTATCAGTGGCCAGCGTGCAAAAAAGACCATATGGGTTAAATTAATATTTAAAAGTATAATCATAAAAATATAATTATAATAAAGGTGCTGTCCCTCCAGTGCCCTTTATCATAATTATATTTTTATAATTATACTTTATATATATATATATATATATATATAAATGTAGAGTGCACACACACACACATATATATATATAGAGAGAGATAGATAGATAGATAGATAGATAGATAGATAGATAGATAGATAGTCTGTGTATATATATATATATATTTTGTGGAGGCATGTGGTTTGGTGGTTAGGGTGTTGGACTCATCATCGTAAGATTGTGGTTTCAATTCTTGGACTGGGTTATGTGATTTGTTCTTGAGAAAAACACTTCATTTCACATTGCTCCAGTCCGCTCAGCTGGCAAAGATGAGTAATCCTACAATGGACTAACATCCCATCCAGGCGGGAAATATCTATGCCATGAAACCTTATGAGCTGGCATGACTCAAAAAGGTAACTTTACCTTTTTTATAAGGAACGTGTTTGTGTGTATATATATATATATATATTCATTTATATTAAGGGCATTACTATACATAAATGCCTCACACCATGAGGGACTCTTAAAGTCAAAACTACCATATTTATTATGGTAGTTTTGACTTTAAGAGTCTCTCATAGCATGAGGCTTTTATGTATAGTAATGTCCTTAATATAAATAAATATATTTAAACGGAATAATTAAAACTTTTTCCCTTATGAGGTCTTTCACGCTGACTACTTGATAAATTCTTATAAAGATTTTATCCTATTTTTGAATTATATATATATATATATATATATATATATATATGATAGACACAAGCATACTTATGTCATTAAGATGCTTGTTTCCCAATCATGCAGTTTCATGTTCACTCCAACTGTGTGACAATCAGAGTAGGTGTCTTCTACAAAATTGAGTGCATGTGTGTGTTGGCTGTTTGTGTGAACATGTTCATATGTACGTCTTCATTATCATCATTTAATTTTATTTCCCAAGGGTAAACACCCACAAACCTCAAAATATTATTACGTATCATTGGCCTCAACTTGGAGACGATGGTGATGATGATGATGACAACAACAACAACGATGGTTGTGGTGGTGGTGGTGGTGGGGGGGCAATGACAAATTCATGGTATTGATAAAAAGGCAAGCAGACACGTAGGTATATAGACTAGTAAAATATATTAGAGTGTGCTGAAAAGTTCCTGACTTTAAGGGTATCGTGAAAGGCCTGGTTGGAGGCCTTCTTGTCCTTTTACAGGGCTTAGAAAATCTGAAAGACCTCTGCAATAAGTGTATGAATCTGAGAGGGAAATATGTCGACTAAAATCATAATCAACTGATCCTACTGTATTTTTTTTATACCCAAAGCGAGGAAATTTTCAAAACCCCCTTTTCAAAACTTCTCTCACACACACACACATGGCTGGTTATAGACTGACCATTGGTTTTGCACCTACAGAATACTTAACCATATAAGCGACTCAACAGACTCAAATGGCTGAGAAATATGTGTATATATATATATATATATACCGGAGTAAGCACATGAAATGTGCAACAGGGTGGAAAAAAGAGTACTCAAATACCAGAGGTAGAGTAATATGCTTTATTTAAAAGCAGCAGAAATATAACAAAAAAACCGTTACTCTGAGTTTCACGTTCCCGTTCATCGGACAAAACTGTCCGATGAACGGGAACGTGAAACTCAGAGTAACGGTTTTTTTGTTATATTTCTGTTGCTTTTAAATAAAGTATATATATATATATATATATATATATATATATATATATATATATATATATATATATATATATATATATACATACATATGCATGTATGTATATATCTATGAGTGTATATATCTACTGTGTTTGTCCCCCTCTACGGTCATGCAACTGGTGTTGGTTTCTTTACATCCCTGTAAACTTGTGGTTCAGTATAAGATGACCAATAGAATAAGTACCAGAATTAACAAAAAAAAAAACAGAAAAAAAGTACCGAAGTTGATTTGTTTGACTAAGATTCTTCAAGGTAGTACTCCAATATGGCTGCAATCCAATGATTGAAGCAAGTACAAGATAAAGACTGACAGATGAAAGAGAAAAAGAGAGTATCATGTAACTGTTTAGGTGATAAGCAGTAGACACTGCTTCTGCTCATTTGCATATCGGTACATTAATTGATGATGTGCATTAGTTAATTAAAACAGTGAGACAGTATTTGTAGATAAAATTGTAAATATTCTTAATATGATTGTAGAACAACTATTAGTTTCTTAGTTGCAACAAAGATGTATACACACACACACACACACATGCACATACATACATATGCAAACACACGAACACACCCTGCCCCTCGTTTATCTACAGGGGCTGGGTCTATTAACAAGCAAGGCCAGATGTGAGGTTATTAAACACACACATGTAAATTTATTTACTACTTAATTAACAAGCACACTGCATCAATATGCAGTAGTTGAGAGAGAGAGAGAGAAAGAGACAGACAGACAGACAGATAAAGAGAGCAAGAGAGAGAGCAAGAGAGAGAGCAAGAGAGAGAGAAAGAGAGAGAAGCAAATTGAGAGTGGTGAGCTAATGATAAGTATAGTACATGGCACAAAACCAGAATATGGTAAATAGTGGTGGAGCTGGTGGTGGTGGTGGTGGTGAGTGTCATAAATTATCTACTGAAGCACACAGTCAGTGTTCTATACATACAAGATAAACATGTTTGCATACACATACATGTGTACATGGGTATGCATACTATACGTACAAGTGCACATATATATATATATGTATGTATGTATGTATGTATGTATGTATAAGCATGTTTTACATATACATATATGCACATATGTGCATAGCAACATACATATATTTATATCTTCTTACACACATACACTAATATATACACAAAGATGTGCGCACATACTGGCACTCCATTGCTTATGGTGAGGATTCCATGTTGATCTGATCAACAGAACAGCCTGCTCATGAAATTAAAGTACAAGTGGCTGAGAACTGCACAGACATGTGTAACCTTTAACACAGTTCTCAGGGAGATTCATCATGACACAGAACGAGACAAGGCCGGGCCTTTTCGAATTACAACTCATTTTGGCCAGCTGAGTGGATGGAAGCGACAGGAAATCATGTACTTTGTTCAAGGAGACAATGCACTGCTTGGGAACTGAATTCAAAACTGTACAATTGTAAGCCAAATGTCCCTAGCCATAAAACCATGCACCTTCACATTGCACAAACACTTTCACTAATAAATACACACATTCATAGATATAGATAAATACACACACACACACACACACATATAAACACACTCTCCCAGTGTTTCTTAACCATTTTCTATGTATGCATCCCCTTTAAATATTTTATTCTGGTGAATCCCCATAGCCATTCGATGCTTAAATACTAGTTTTATAGATGCTCCTTTCAAAATTCCTATTTTGTTCTTCATACATCAACATGTATGAAAAACATGTCAACATAGGTGTAGGAGTGGCTGTGTGGTAAGTAGCTTGCTTACCAACCACATTGTTCCGGGTTCATTCCCACTGCGTGGCACCTTGGGCAAGTGTCTTCTACTATAGCCTCGGGCCGACCAAAGCCTTGTGAATGCATTTGGTAGACGGAAACTGAAAGAACCCCGTCGTATATATGTATATATGTGTGTATATATATATATATATATATATATATATATATATATATATATATATATATATATATATATATATATATATATATATATATATATATATATGTATGTATGTATGTGTGTCTGTGTTTGTCCCCCAACATCGCTTGACAACCGATGGTGGTGTGTTTATGTCCCCGTAACTTAGCAGTTTGACAAAAGAGACTGATAGAATAAGTACTAGGCTTCCAAAGAATAAGTCCTGGGGTTGATTTGCTCAACTAAAGGCTGCAGTCAAATGGCTGAAACAAGTAAAAGAATAAGTGTAGGTTGAACTGTGTAAAATGCTGGAGAAAGAAACCAAGCTGTTTCTTGCAATAAATACATCCAAACAAACACTGGACCCTTAAAATACAAGGGTAGATCTCCAGTTTATTATTTTGCTTGAGTGAAAACCCTTCACCCACCCCACCGAGTCTTACATGGAACCTGGTTGAGAACCACTGCACTATCCTATAGTTTTTATAACTAAATCACTCTAATGCTACAAGAAAAATTTTTAAGAACTTTAAAAATTTCTAATCACTCAGGTGAATAACCAGGTGTACAAAACAAGGACTCTGCAGATGTGAGACACTAATTACAACAGCAAAACACCACATTACTCAAATTACAGGTGCAATACCTTGTGCACAGGTATTTTATTCCAATACAGGTGTAAAACATTGTACAGCAATATGAGTCGCTAATGAAAAGGTGAAACGCTCCATATATAGGTGGGAAACATTAATTACAGGTCTAATACCTTATCACACTAATTACAGGTGAAATATCTTATTACACTAATTACAGGTTTAAGACACTCTTCAAGACTTTTTTTTTTTTGTTATGACATCTACTGTATTGCTATTGTTTACCTGTGCCACTTCTGCAGTCTCCTGCTTGGTGAGCCAATGTGGAGTGTTTGCATGGTCACTCAACCTGCTAGAAGATTAGCCATTAAGAGCCACTTTCTGAGTGATCACTTGAACTGCCAGAAACAACAGCCAAATCAACATCAGATCACTGACTAATATTATCATCTTCATCATCATAATCATTTTTATGTTCACTTTTACACGCTTGCATGAGTTGGATGGAGGAAGATTTTCTACAGCCGGATGCTCTTCGTGTGGCCAACCCTCACTTGCTTTCAAGCAAGGTAATATTTCCTTGTAGCCAGACATGAAAACGAATGACACTGCCTGTAAAACAGTGACAGTCATCTCGCAACTACCACATGATGTCAAGATAAGGATACACAAACATGAAGACAGTCATACACGTATCTATATCTACATACATGCATACATACATGTGTATGTGTGTATACAAGTAAGCATGTAGGTGCAAAACAAGGTGGTAAAAATAGTACTTCAATACCAAAGGTAGAGTAATATTCTGTTTTATTAAATCTGAAGAAAAAAAAACCTTCACAAAATGTTACTCAGTTGTGTATTATTACAAATTGTCTATGAATGATCATGTGAAACTCTGTGCTTGAATGACCATGTGAAACTCTAAGTAACACTTTGTGAAGATTATTTTTTTCAGCTTTAATAAAATGGTAAATATGGTGGGTAAGTTGGTGTAATCGGCCAGCACACTTATCATGAAAATAAGAAGTGTGGATTTGATTCCAACACGTACTAATATCCATTTGTTCCCATTGAGGGCTTATATGCCCCAATATCAGACTATTTTTAACAGTGGTGCCCCAGTATGGCTGCAGCTCTCAAGCTGAAACTAGTAAAAAGATTATGTACAATTCTTGAAATTCTTTGCTAAATATTTAACCTGGAGGTTTCCAAATTCTGTGTTGTGTGCCAGGAATCTCTAAGTGTGTCTTAAAAAGAATTCAAATATCTTTTATCTTTTACTTGTTTCACTCAATGGACTGTAGCCATGTTGGAGAACCACATCTAGAAAGGTTTAATTAAACAAACTGACCCCATTTGTTTTTTAAAGCTACCTACTTATTCTGCTGGATTCTTATGCCAAACTGCTAAATTATGGGGACATAAGCCAAAACTGGTTATCAAGTGGTAGTGGGGAACAAACACAGTCACAGATAGATAGATACATACATATATATATATATATACACAACAGGCTTCTTCCAGTTTCCATCAACTGAATCCACTCATAAGGCTTTGATTTGTCCAGGGCCATCTATAATAGAAGATACTTGTCCAGAGTGTCATGTGGTGGAACTGAACCCAGAACCATGTGGTCGGGAAATAAACTTTCTAACCAGGCAGCCACACCTGTGGTTGATTTTCATAAGTAAAAGGCTGTGAAGTGTATTTGAGATTTGACAACCCAGAGTATAATTGGTCACATGACAAGTAACATGTGATATGGTATACTTGTTTGTTAATTTTGTTGATTATGGTAAAATGGATGTTTTTGATTAACAAAAGAAAAGCTGTTACAGATACAGATAAATCAGCAGAATGTAGTGTGAACAGATGAAATTGCTTCAGAATCCAATGTTGAGAATTCCACTTTTGTGGCTAAAAAAATGTACAGGAAAAAAGTTCTAAGTACCATCAGCATTATAGCAATGGTTCTTTAGACTGGAAGAGTGGCTCATAAAAAGGATCCATATGGCCCTTGGGGATTCATATAAGATTCTGTCATTAAAATTCATCTCTAATAAATTGAGTATACTTCTGTTATACACAAAATATTTTAACAATTTCTTTTATACAATTCCTAACAATATTTAATTATAGAAATATAGATTTTTTTAAAAACATAGAATGACTAGGAGGGTTCACCCAAGTAAAATAGGGAACAAAATGGTCCATAGGTAAAAAATGGTTGAGAACCATAGAACTGGAACTAGATTTTGTATATATTCTAGTAATGTAAGAAATTCTTGTCTCCAGTGTTTTGTTTGCAGCCATGTTCTTGCAAATGTATGATTCCAAATAAATTGATGTATAATTTATTTGGAATTCTTTGGATAACTGTATGATTCCAAATAAATTGATGCACCATTGTATCTTCAAACATTAAATAGAATACTCCAAGGAATTTTTGATATAATCACTGATTTCAAATTTTGGCACAAGGCCAGCAATCTTTTGGGTGGGGTAAGTTGATTATATCAAATCTCAATGCTCAACTGATGCATTTTTATTGATCCCAAAAGGATGAAAGGCAAAGTTGGCCTCAGCAGAATTTGAACTCGGAATGTAAAGACAGATGTAATGCTGCTAAGCACTTTGATCAGCATGCTAACAATTCTGCCAGCTCACCATCTTAATTTTTGATATAATTATCATGAAACATCAAATGTTTGAAGTGAATTAAAAGTAATTATTGCAAAAGTTTTTCAAATGGTCTGTTGTATTAAAAATAAACCTATCAAATCAAGGAATTTCTGTCTATATTTGTGAAGAGGTAGGTATCACGGTTTCAAACCTTATTTTGTATGCTGAAGTCTTCTGGCCATCAAGTGGTCAAATGGTTTGTTGTGAATAGGAATTGAGAGAAATTGTTAAAACTTTTTCAGGAGAATCAGGAAACAGAATTGAATGATTCAATTTGTAACGAATTTTGGTATACAAAAATTGGAATATCTTTCTAACACATTCAAACAAAACTGACAACATAGAAGAGTGACGAGGAATTAACAATTATTGATAAAATTTATGTAACAGGGACCAAAAATGGCAATTTAGAAAAGTGAGAGAAGAACATTTTCAAATGTTTGTCAAAACTGACGTGTGCAACTTAGGTTCTTTAACCTTCGATTATTTAGCATCACTTCAGGAGAAATTATATGGTAACTTCCCAAGTATCCAAGTACATGAATATGATTAAAAATCCATGTTTCATCCACAAGAATTTTTTTTTTCACTAACAGAAGATAGGGAAGAATTGATCAGGAGTCAGTCATTATGTATATAAAGAGAAACAATTGGTAAGCTTCTGGATTTATGTTTCAGAAAAGCATTGCAATGAGGCTACAAAAGTTCCAAAAATTCTTTTGTAGTTTTCTGCAATATACACTTGTGAAGTTGGATTTTCAACAATGGCAAACTTAAAGACTCCAAAGCTGGGAAGTTTAAAAATGGTAAATAATGAAGCAAAGGTACCTTTATTGAATATTCTATTCCACTAAAAATTCAAAAACTGTATCCTTCACATCAAGTTCATGTATCCCCCTTGAACCATTTTTGTATTTTATTTTTGGCATTTTATTTTTGACTTTGTTAACAAAACTTGATGTACCAGGAAAAACCTTATTCTTGGAAAGCATGATGTCAATGCAAAAAGTTTGGAAAACTCTGGTTTAACGATTCTATTAAAGTTACAGAAAGTCAGTTTAAACAATAATGCATAATATTTTAACTGCTGGTATTTCAAGATAGTATTAGCAAACATTTCATAGAACTCCAAAAACTACACACACACATACACAGTGCCAACTTTGTCATGTAGAGAGCCATGAATGGACCTACTGCCAGAATTCAATGAACTGCAGACAAATGCCAAACAGATCTGATCTGGACTATGTCAATGGCACTGTGCTTCTGGCAGAGTCACACTCAGTTTTCCAGTATATGATGACCAAATTGGCTGAAGAGGTAGAAAAGCATGCCTAAGGATCAGTTCAGAGAAAAACCAATTAGATTCATGTTAGTGAGCAAGAAGAGACAGAAATTTTTATGAACCAAGAACCTATTGAAGACCCCCACACCTGCCTGGTCAGCATTATTGGTACAGAGGAGGGAACTGAGGCAGATGTCAACTCCAGAACTGGGCATGCAACAGCAGTGTTCAGAGGAATGAACAAGATCTGGGCCAGCAGTCTGATTAGCAACAGTATGAAGTACCAGAGCGTTGTCCTGCTAACAGTAGTCTTTGCAGAGGAAACTTTGAAAATGACAGCAAAGATTACTTGGAGGTTGAATGCATTACAATACTAAAGATTGCTTACAGATTGCTCAGAAGTCTTGAGAAGAGTCAATCTGCACAACATATAAGAGATTATGGTAGAAAGAAGAGAAAGACTTGCAAGCTATGTTTCCCAGACTGATGAATATCCAAGACAGTAATATAATGGGTACCACCAGAAGGATGAAGGAAAAGAGGAAGATCCAAGAAAATATGGTGCATTGCCTTCAAAGAAGATCTGAAGATGCAAGCAACTACGCTCAAAATCAGGATGATAAGAAGCATCTTCCTGCTCGATGTACAGGCCAGCTGTATAGGGGGGACTAAGAATAAGACTAAGATGAAAATATGCATGCATGATTGCTTGAAAAACCCTCTAGATATAGCTGATAACTTCTGCTATCTAGGTGACCTAATTGGCAGAGGAGTTGGGGTTTCTGAAAATATAGTAAAGAGAGAAAGAATGAGGTTGGAAAAATTAATGGAGTTATTACCCTCACCATTTACAAGTGTTACCAGTTTTCTGTAAGAGAAGGGCAGAATGTAGAGGAATGAAATAAAGCAAGCATTGGATGTTGTAATATGAGAGTAAATGAATGGTGGAGCTCAAATATGTTGAGGGAGGAAACTGGGTATGAGAGGAATCAGATGTGGTGTTCAAGAAAGGAGACGAGGGATATATGTATGTGACGCACATGAATTACGTCTGTTAGTTAAAGAATTGGTAAGAACACCTGTCTAAGATGAAGACCAAAGAAGACAATGAGAGATTTAAAAACTTGTTTCAGGGGACTGACATCACCAATGAGATGTTGAAGGGCTGAAAAAAATAGGGAGATACAATGGCAGGGAAGACCACTTCAAACCTCACATTCATGGAAAAACAGGTCTAAAATCGATGATGACAATCATCATTATAATGATGATGATGATAACAATCATAGTGATGGTGGTGATGATGACAATGATGGATGATAATGATATAATACAAGGTTTACAGTTAATTTCATACCCAGCTTACCACCATGCCACACCAATCTTGGTTCTTGGATGCCTTTAGCAAAATTCACTCTGTTGCTAACATTCTGGTCAGGTCCCAGATCTGATAAGTCCTACCCTTGTTCCCTCTCACCCTCCCATCACTGTGTGTGTGTGTGTGTGTGTGTGTGTGTGTGTGTATATATATATATATATATATATATATATATATATATATATATATATATATGTATATATGGTAATTAAGATTAAGTAGGGTATATAATACCACTTGCTAAAATATTCTTTCGTTTCAGTCATTTGACTGAACCATGCCTTTAGTCAAACAAATCGACCCAAGGACTTATTCTTTGTAAGCTTAGTACTTATTCTATTGGTTCTTTTGCTGAACTGCTAAGTTATGGGGATGAAAACACACCAACACACAAATACATACACATATATCTACATACATACATACATATATACACACATACACACAACAGACTTCTTTCCATTCCCATCTATCAAATCCACTCTCAAGGCTTTGGTCAGCCCAAGGCTATTGTAGAAGACACTTGCCCAAGGTGTCATGTGGTGGGACTGAACCCAGAACTATGTGGTTGGGAAGCGAGCTTCTTACCACACAGTTTCTGTGTAACAAATTCTCTCACGCCCAGAGCAATATATAGAAGAAAACACTTACCCAAAGTGCCACTCAGTGGGATTGAACCCAGAACTATGTGGTTGGAAAGTAAACCTCTTACCACACAGCCACACCTGTGGCTAAAACATACACGCACACACATTCCATGCATTTATTCCAACAGATTTACCATTGATCTTATTGAGAGAATCTTTACAATAATAGAAGTAATCCATCCTCATTGTTATGAATCTACATCATAGACAGTATCTTATAATTAATAAGTCATGTGATTAATTACTTAAACCTAGACATGTGGCATGTATTACATGTATGTATGTATGTATATATGTATACATGTATGTATATATGTATTATAAATATATATATATATATATATATATATATATATATATATATATGCACACACACACACACACACACACAGTGGGCCAAAAGTCATGGTACCAAGATTAAAACTCATTTAATATATATTGCATATTTCAGAAACACTTATTTATAAATGTTTTGGTGCATGGCTTTTGGCCCACTCTGTATTATGAGTGTATGTATGTCTACTGTGTATGTAGTGTGTGTGCGTGTGTGTGTGTGTGTGTGTGTGTGTGTGTGTGTGTGTGTGTATGTGATGGTTGTAAAGCTAGCTTCCTAATCAGATGACCATACCTGCTAATATCTCTTTAATACTCATCTGAATACGCAAACAGTATTTTAGCAGTGTTTAACATAGAGTCTATGTGGGGGGGGGGGGGCTCTCTCTATCTGGTAAAAATTCCCCCAGTGGAGTGTCTGTTGGTGTACAATAACAAAAATCTGGTGAGTTGGAAAATAAATTAAAGTCATCATCAACAGGCTACAAGATATGAGGAACGGCACCAAATTGGTTTCAAGCCAACAAGATGCTTGAAACCAATTTGTCACTCTCTCTAAGAGGTTGCTCCATTTGCCAGAAATAACAATTATATTTTTCTCAAATGACATCCCATCATATTAAGAAAAGAAAAAAAAAAAAAAGATACATTTGATAATGTAGTCTAACCGTCTAGCATTCAGATTACTCTGTCAAATGTAATGCTTAATTTATTCATATTGTTTTGAATTAATCATGCATTATCTCATAGCTTCGAGATTTCAATGATGTGAATCCAGTCACAAGGCTTTAGTCAGCCCAAGGCTACAGTAGAACACACTTGCCCAAGGTGCCATGCAGAAGGACTAAACCCAGGACCATGTGGTTGAGAAGCAAGCTGCTTACCACACAGCCATACTTGTGCCTATACTTTTAGAATGACATTATAAGGTAGGTGTGAGAGGCAAGATCTGGTTGGTTTGAACACAAAACAGGCAGAATATTTTGACCAGGTATGACTAGTATAAATGCTTAAGAACTAAACATTACTATGCCTGAAATGAAAATGAAAATGGCTGGATAGCCATGGTCAGAATCTGACCATACTGTAGATGTCACATTTCTATGGGATATCTGACCATACTATAAGACATATCACATCACCATGGGATATCTGACTATATTATAGGATATGTCAGTGCTCTATGAAACCACTGACCATACTATAGAGCATGTCACATCTCTATAAGACATCTGACCATATTATAGGACATACCTCTGCTTTGTGGGAGATCTGGCCATACTATAGGGCAATTCACATCTCTATGAGACACCTGACCATATTAAAGGATATGTCACTGCTGTATGGGAGATATGATTGTCTTGTGAGTCATATCACTAAACTGGGGGGGGGGGGGGCATTTGATCATCCTATGGGACACATAACTGTACTTTGAGACATCTAACTGATCCTATCATGAGATATCATTGTGGTAAGAATCCTTTCTTGGCTCCAAGAAACACTTTACAGTAAATACAATGCATTGCACACTAAAGTAACATCATAATGTTTGAATTATATGGAGATTTGTGTCAATCATTTGATGACACATACACTTACAGTATACATACACACACACGTGTGTGTGTGTGTGATCATGTCACATGATAATTTTTTAAAGGAAGTGACTCTGGCTGGAATATTTTCCATCTTACCGACAGAATTCCCACACAACACCTCACTTCTCGCTGCAAGGTTTCATTTCAGGGTTACAGTATCTAGAGCATATTGAATGCCTGTATGGCCTTAACCCTATCTTATATTCCTTGTGCACTAATTATAGTGCTGCTCCTTTGATAATCAGCTTAAGAAATCTTTCATTCTAACGATGTTCTCATATTGTACATCATGAGATGAAACAATATGAAATACATAGCTGTTTCTTTCTTCGTTTATCTCATTTTGGCTAATAAATTCTCTCTCTCTCTCTCTTTTTTTTTTTTTTTTTTTTTTTGTAAATAAAATATAACTTAGATTCAATAAAAACATAGCCAGATATTTTGAGATCCAAATGTGAGCTAATTTTATATAAAGTACCACCCTCTCTCTCTCTCTCTCTCTCTCTCTCTCTCACTATATATATATATATATATATATATATATATATATATATATATATATATATATATATATATATATATATATATCCCTCTCTCTCTCTCTCTCTTTTGGAGAGAGGCACAAACACATACACAGACATATACACACACGGCAGTAACTTCTGCCTACCAAATTCAATCCCAAACTTCGGTATAACTCTGCCAAATTAGATTGGAGCCTGGTGTTGCCATCCGGTTTCACCAGTCCTCAGTCAAATCGTCCAACCCATGCTAGCATGGAAAGCGGACGTTAAACGATGATGATGATGATGATGATGATACACACACAAATACATACATGCAGAGGACAATGATGATACTGCTACATGGAACCTCATTTTGCTACATATAGCAACCGAATCTCCCTTGAATCTCATTACAACAGTCTTAAGTAAAAAAAATCTCATTAGATACCATGATGATGCCAAGTTTAGGCTAAGCAACAACACATCATGTGACAGACCAGGCTATCAGATGTTGTTACACATCGCTGGTCATAATGTGCTTTGCATTGTTTTAACCTTCAAATGATGCCACCCCACTGGCTAAGAGAGCAGGCCAACATTACCCCCCTGATCGAAGGGGACTGAAGCAATGGGAAATGAAGTGTCTTGCTCAAGAACACAATGCACTGCCCAGTCAGGGAATCAAACCCACGATCTAGCAATCATGTGTGCAACAGCTTAACCACTAGACCATGTGCCTTCAACTCATATGGATGCATATGTTTGGTACTCTTTTATTCTTTTATTTTGTTTCAGTCATCTGAATGCAGCCATGCTGGAGCACCACCTTTAGTCAAGTACATCACCCCCAGGACTAATTCTTTATAAGCCTAGTACTTATTCTATTGGCCTCTTTTGCTGAACTGCTAAGTTACAGGGATGCAAACACACCAGCATCAGTTGTCGAGCGATGGAGGGGGGGGGGGGGGCAAAAACAGACACATAAACATACATACACACACATACATATATATACGACGGGGTTATTTCAGTTTCTGCCTACCAAATCCACTCACAAGGCTTTGGTCGACCCGAGGCTATAGTAGAAGACACTTGCCCAAGGTGCCATGCAATGGGACTGAAACCGGAACCACTCCCAAAAAAAATCCTATTCTGTTGTAAGTAATTTTATTAGACTTCTAGTCTGAGGATTACTCCTCTTTTTCTTCCCTTCTGTCCACCATTGTCAGAAGCCCTTTTGTAAGTTGTTCCTCCCCCACCTGACTTTTATGGGTACTCTGTTGGTTACAACAATGAGGGTTCTAGTTGATCCAACCAACAGAACAACCTGCTCATGCAATTAAGGTGCAAGTAACAAAGCACCTCAGTGACACGTGTACCATTAATATAGAACAGGAGATTCAGTGTGACACAGAATGTGACAAGGCTGGCCCTTTTGAATTACAGGTACAATTCATTTTTACCAGTTGAGTAAACTTGAACAATGTGAAATAAAATGTTTTGCTCAAGGATACAATATGCTGCTGGGAATTGAACTCATGACCTTACGATTGGGAGCAAAATACCCTAACCACTATGCCACATACCTTCTTCCTGACTAAAAGATTTTTTAAAATCATTCTGCCTTTTATTCAGATGCAGTGATTCTAATATTAAATTAACTAATATGTTTAAGCAATTTGTTTCATAAGACAGGAGGATCAAGTTTAAGGGTTATTTAGCTGTTATTTCTAGCAGGCATGTCTTGTGACAATGTACTGATGCTTCTTTTTGTTGCAAAAAAAAAAAAAAAAGAAAAGAAAAAGCATTGCCTTGTAAAGTGATTCATTTCTTTGGGATTTACCAATGTTTGAAATAATATGATAAATAAATAATTAGTTTTACTTAGAATTATGTTGTAATTAGTGAAGTAATTAATGTAAATATTTCCCTTAGATATTTCTCTCAGACAATGGCAGAATGACTTATAATAAAATCATCTGAAGCACTGCCAAAAAAACATAATAATAATAATGATAATAATAATAATGATAATAATAATAATAATAATAATAATAATAATAATAATAATAATAATAATAATAATAATAATAATAATAATAATAATAATAATAATAATATAATAATTAATTAATTATAGATAAAAGACATGATGCTTTAATAAGTGCTAGAATAAAGTACTTTGAAAGACAGATATATACATATATATATAAAAATATGCATACATATGTATGCATATATATATATGCATATACATATACATATATACGTATGCATATATATGCATATACATATATATATATATATATATATATATATATGCATATATATATATGAATATATATATATGCATATATATGTGCATATATATATATGAATATATATATATATGAATATATATATATATATATATATATATATATATATATATATATATGAATATATATATATATATATATATATATATATATATGAATATATATATATATATATATATATATATATATATGAATATATATATATATATATATATATATATGAATATATATATATATGAATATATATATATATATGAATATATATATATATGAATATATATATATATGAATATATATATATATGAATATATATATATATGAATATATATATATATGAATATATATATATATGAATATATATATATATATATGAATATATATATATATGAATATATATATATATGAATATATATATATATGAATATATATATATATATATATATATATATATATATATATATATATATATATATATATATATATATATGTGCATATATATATATGAATATATATATATATGAATATATATATATATATATATATATATATATATATTTATGCATATATACATATATATGCATATACATAGACTCTAAGCCAAATAAACAAATTATTATTAGCTGCTAATAGAATAAACAAAATAAAAGGTGAGTAAAATATCTAATTTGTATTATTAACATTAATGTTTACCAGGTGCTAACAGCATTCTACTTAGTTACAAAACGTATATTCTGTTCGCGATATCCAGTGTCATTGAGTGCATTTATATAAATTTGGTATTTATTGAATAATGCTACAGAATAACTGAAGGTGGAGAGAGATTTTTTTTCTGTTTTTTTTCTTTTTTTTTACTTTCTGTTTAAACTAACAGGTGTAGTGAAATCTACAGGTAAGGTTTAAGAGTGCTCGAGGAAGGCGAGATGGGTGATGGGGGAGGGAGGTCTACTATTTGAAATCATTACTGTTGTCAGTGTTTCTGTTTAAGATTTAGGGCAGGCAGCTCTGTCAGAACAGATCTATGATCAAAGATCTTCCAGCTGTGACCATCTAGCCTTTTTTTTTTTTTTGTATATTCATAATTACATTATCCAATGCATTTTTTTCTTTCTAAAGACAGGCAAGAGAGAGAGAGAGGCACAGAGAGAGAGGCAGAGAGAGAGAGGCAGAGAGAAAGAGGCACAGAGAGAGAGGGGAGAGGGAGAGAGAGGGGAGAGGGAGAGAGGGGGAGGGAGGGAGAGAGAGAGAGAAGGAGAGAGAGAGGGAGAGAGAAAGGGTGAGAGAAAGAAAGGGAGAGAGAGAAAATTAAGAGAATTTTGATTGTTATTTCTAGCAAATCATTTGGTTGAAATTCTCACTTGATCCTCTCTGTGTGCATGCATGGATGTGTGTGTGTGTTTTTATCAAAGACTTTATTTATATTGTTTAAATCTAACTATTAAAGCTGGAGACCATCCGTATATCTTATGTTTTCTAATGAAGTAGTGAGATCCCCTCAAGCACATCTTTCAAAGAAACAAAACTCCACTTACCATTACATTACAACTCCCTCACTAACTCCATGTTCACCTGTTTCATTTATTGTTACTACAATATTAACTCATTTACCTGTTATAGGTTGTTTTAAATCCAATGGCAGGGTGGGGGAAGATAAGTACATCTCAACTGCTTCACAAAATGGAACCAGAACTAAGCATCGTCCCTTGAAAGCCTCTTGCAGGGATGAGGAAGCAAACATTTCATCTTGTGAGTTTGTTGATTTGACAGAGGATTTAGGGAATGTGGCAACAAGCTTAAAGTTTTAGCATTTAAGCTGGCCATATTTGGTCCAAATATTCTACTCGTTTTAAGTTCAAGCCTACAAGACCTGACCTCTAATATTTACTCAACAATGTTGTTCTAAAAAAACAAACAACCACTTCATTGAAAACTTGAAGCTACAAGATAATGCATGATTAATTCAAAACATGAATAAATAAGCATTATATTTGACAAAATAATCTGAATGTTGAAGGATTAAAACAGCCATATCCAACCTAAATATTCTGCCTACTTTTATGTTCAAAGTGACCGGAATCCAGCCTCTCACACCCACCCTACAATGTCATTCTAAAAATAAACAATCACATCACTGAAATCTCAAAGCTATGAGATAATGCATGGTTGATTCAAAATAATGTGAATAAATAAGCATTACATTCGATAGAAAAATTTGAATGCCAAGGGGTTAAGCACAAATAGCTTAAGAGATGGGGATTGTTGTGGTGTGATAAGCGGAGGCTTGAGTTTAAAGACAAGGAGTTGAATAACAATAGTAATCTAGAGAGTAGAGGGGGAATGGAACATTGTTCAAAAGAGAGCATAAACAGTTGGTTCCTGTCGGGAAATGGGAAAACAGAGAAAATTTCAGTGATGCAGTGTGTGTGTATGTGTGTGTGTGTGTGCGTGCATGCATGTGTGTGTGCGTGCATGCGTGTGTGTGCGTGCGTGCGTGCTTGTTTACATTTGCACTTCTCTGAAATATCTGAGCTACAAGCGGTACATTGTTGTCATTTGCTGTTCTTAGTGCTTTCAAAGAACTCTCTTACTTGAAAAAACATGTAACAGTTTGAGACAGAAAGGGTATCTCACTGGTAAAACAATGCCTCAATAATAATATATTCATTGGAACTATACTGGCATGAGAAAAAATGGATGTAAAACCAAATGAAATGAGAAGATAAACATTTTCTGTACTTCAGCAAGAGTGATGTGTCTCCAGCTATCTCTAGCTATCTATATCTTTGTCTGTCCGTCCGTCTGTCCATCCATCTATCTATCTGTCTATTTTTTCTACATCTCTATGTATATATCAAAAGAGAGATACATACGAGAGACAGACAGACAGACATTAAGTGATAGTACTTGCAGAGGGCTATAATTTTCAAATTGCCACGGTAACATTATCTTCCATAATAAAACCATAATTATTGCTAATGAATGAAGTAACCAACCATCAAATATTATTATTATTATTATTAGTACAAGTGTGGCAGCCTTCCAATTTCTTCAGAACCATTTCCCATGTTGAAATCACTGAGAACACAGTAAGTTTCGCAAGAATTAATGTACAAGAGTTTCAGCATAAGAAACAACAAACTGTTTGCAGTGTTTTTTTTTTTTCTTCCCTTTTTTTTTAGTATTATTTTTTTAATTTCTTTCCTTTTGAAAGCAGTTGGGGTGAGAGAGTTTTGTTTTGTTTTTCTGGTTTGACATAACAGAAACATCACTGTGTATACTACTGCTGCTGCTGCTACTACTATTACTACTACCACCACCACCACCACCATTACTACTAAATAACAATAATAAAGGTATGCATTGGATAGAACAAAGGACATGGTACAGGCAAACCCTTGCAGGAGTAATCAAGAATAACAAGATAAAGATTCTGTGAGACATAGTGATCCAATGCAATCATGAAATTGAACAAAGACACAAGAGTGGCTGTGTGGTAAGAAGCTTGCTTCCCAACTACATGGTTCTGGGTTCAGTCCCACTACATGCACCTTGGGTAAGTGTCTTTTACTATAGCCTCAGGGAGACCAAAGCCTTGTGAGTGGATTTAGTAGACAGAAACTGAAATAATATATATATTTATGTGCATGTGTCTGTATTTATCCCCCCACCCACCTACCCACCATCGCTGACAACCAATGCAGGTGTATTTATGTCCCCATAACATAGTGATTCGGTAAAATGAGACCAATTGAATAAGTACTAAGCTTAGAACGATTAAGTCCTGGTATTACTGGTACATAAATTATAAGTAAATTAAGACAGGGTTGATAATCAAAAGAGCTGGTTCAAACAACAATTGGAATTGAAAACAATGAGTGTGTATAAAGCTTGAAACTAGATTAGTAAAAAAAAAAAATGGTGAGAAGGTGAGACAAGTATGTTGAATGGGTCTGAGAGAAGGTGAAATAGATGTGTAGAATAGGTCTGAGTGGATGTGAAGCAGGCAAAGGTATATAGAATGAAGACAAAACAGGTGTGGAGAAAGCATCTGAGAACATAAAAAGGATGAAATTAAATACCACAATAAGTTTGACTGTTGCTTTTAGGAGGTCTAGTGACCCTGTAGAAGCTCACCCATTAGTTCAACTCAGTACATAAACATTCTATAAATATTCCAGGGAAAGGTCAAATTGGGAAGTTTGTGTTTATTTTTCCTTCTTCCCTAATAATTATATAATCAAATATCATAGGTTGGACAAAATTTATAGAGGCAGATTTTCTCTGGCTGAATGCCTTTCCTGTTGCCAACCTGCATTTGTTTACAAGTAAAGTAATATCCCTCCTCCCCACGGCCAGACATGTTTTCACAGAATACTGAAAATGAACAACACTGCTTGTCTGACAGTGACACTCATTTACAACTATATATATATATATATATATATATATATATATATATATATATATATATATATATATATATGTGTGTGTGTGTGTGTGTGTGTGTGTGTGTGTGGTTGGCGTTAGGAAGGGCATCCAGCTGTAGAAACTCTGCCAAATTTAGATTGGAGCCTGGTGTTGCCATCCGGTTTCACCAGTCCTCAGTCAAGTCATCCAACCCATGCTAGCATGGAAAGCGGACGTTAAACGATGATGATGATGATGATGATGTATATATAAAGTCCTAAACATTTCAAGACTAAATAAATATGTGTTGCAGAATACTTTAAAGCACATCTTAGTATATAATATACTATATATTAAATAATATATATTACAGTATACAGTATACTGAAAACCAGAGATGTGAGAGCTTGTTAAAGTTAGTATTATTACAGTACATCTTAATATATTTAGTAATGCATAGAATATATCATATGATAAGTACTCAATATATGAAACTTATTAATATTACCAGATGTAGCTGAGACTGTGAGCTGGCAGAGTCGTTAGTACACTAGGCAAAATGCTTAGTGACAGACCATCCAGTCTTTACATTCTGGGTTCGAATCCTGCCAAGGTCAACTTTGCCTTTCATCCTCTTGTGATCGATAAAATAAATATCAGGTGAAAACTGAAATCAAAATTGCTGGCCTTGTGCCAAAATTTGAAACCAATATTACTAGATATAAAAGTAAAGTGCTATGAAGGCATGTGGCTTCATGGATAGGGTATTCAACACATGATGACGGTATGGATTCTATTCCTGGATTAAGTGGTGTGTTGGCAATACATTTTATTTTATATTGCTGTTGGGCAATACATTTTATTTTATATTGCTGTTGCTCCAGTCAAATTAGCTGAAAATTAGTACCAGCCAAGTGCTTGTGCAGCTCTCTCTCTCTCTCTCTCTCTCTCTCTCTCACTTTCCTGCCAACTATCACACCTCTAGATGTGCTGCAGGGTTAAAGGGTGGGAGTTGAGAGGATGTCTATCTCTGCCCACAACCACACAGGTACATTCTGCCAGCAACGACACAGGTGCCTAGTACAATTAGCAAAAGCATCTCAACCATTTTTCTTTTACATCTATGGACCCCTTTGATTCCTGTCTTTACTCAACTGGAGCCCTATACACATTTGATGTTTTTAAAAATTCAATTATATTTTTATAATCAAATATTATCAAGAATTGTTATAAGAATAATTATTAAAATATTCTGTGCATTGTAGAAGTATAACCAATTTATTGTACATAAATTTGAACAGCAAAATCTTATACAGAACCCTGCCAAGGGTCATATGAACCCTGGTTGAGAACCACTAGTCTAAAGTAAAGTCCTAAGGTCCTCTAATTTGCTCCCAGCAGCTTGCATATATACTATAAACAACAAAAAGAATATAAACCAAATATTATATACTAAAGATATGCACTCCTTCCATTAAATTGATATCTATGTTGAATATTATGGCTTTTGAATTAATTTTTATGTGATAATTGACCTCTCCTTTAGCAACTGAACTTTCAATTGTACTACTGAGACTCTAGTTACCCGATAGTAGAGCATTATCTTGCAGGAGCTTTTAGCAAGATGCCACAATCAACAATTGTCTTACAGAATTCTAGCAGGAGTGGCTGTGTGGTAAGAAGCTTGCTTCCCAACCATGAAGTTCCAAGTTCACTCTCACTATGTGGTACCTTGGGTAAGTGTCTTCTACTATAGCCTTGGGCTGATCATAGCCTTGTGAGTGGATTTGGTAGGCGGAAACTGAAAGAAGCCCATCATATATGTGTATGTGCGTGTGTGTGTATGCATTTGTGCGTGTATGTTTGTTCTCCCCACCATCGCTTGACAACCATTGTTGGTTTTTTATTATATCCCTGTAACTTAGTGGTTCAGCAAAAGAGATTGATAGAATAAGTACTAAGCTTATGAAGAATAAGTCCTGGGGTCGATTTGTTCGACTAAAGGCGGTGCTCCAGCATGGCCACAGCCAAATAACTGAAACAAGTGAAAGAATAAAAAGAATAAAAATGTAATATGCCAATTGACTATTGTCTTGCAGAAGACTCTAGCCATCTACTACCAACCGTTTGCTTCTTGTAGAAGACTGTAGCTACCTGCCAACTGTTTGATGTCTTGCAGAAGATTCCAGCTATCTATCAATAATTTGCTGTCTTGCAGAATACTCTAGCTATCAGTCAACTGTTTACCGTCTGGCACAAGTCTAGCTATCTGCCAATTAACCATTGTCTTGGAGTCCATAGTAAGCTTCCAATTGGCTATTGTCTTGCAGAAGTCTATAACCATTTCTAGTAGCTTCTTACTCTGGGAGCCTTTAGCTATCTGCCAAGTCACCATTGCCTTGTAACTGTTAATCAATGACATTTCATGGCGTTTTTTTTTGGGGGGGGGGAGGAATTAATCAAACAGTATATGCTGTTTAAGTTGTGTTCTATATTTTGGTTATTATTGTTATCACCTGCTAATGGCTGTTTGCCAAAGAAATCAAAAATAGTGTTGGTTCAGAACAAAACTGTTCTGTTTATAGTATTTAGAAAAGAAATCGATAAATAAGTCAATCACTAGACATAGAATTTAGTAATAACGCAACATTATCATCATCATCATTTTATGTCTGCTTTTCATGCCAGCATGGGTTAGATGGGTCATCATGGTTCAAGTTTTTAGACAAGTCGGAGAGCCACGTCACGTATGTTTTATTTTTGGCTTGCTTTCTATAGCTGTATGTTGTTCCAAATGCCAACCACTTTACAGAGTGTACCGAAAGTGTTTTACATTAGCACCATCCCCAACCTTTTCCCTATGTCCTCATGAACCAGCTGTGTTTCAGCTTGTGTTGCTAACCTCTCTATATTGTAGATTCTACGGAAAGCAAACCCCTTGTTTGTTATTCATAATAAAGAGCCCCTGATGATGATCATAGCAACGACGATGACGATAGAGTTGACTCTCAAAAAGTGAAATTCTTTTAAAGGAAAAAAAACACCCTGAATTCAGAAGTATAACCAACCAATAAAGCAACAAGTCAAATAAACAGAGGTATCCAGTATACAGTTACTAAATATGCTAGAAATAGCAACCCAAAAGCTAAATCACCTTCGTCTGAAAAAGAAAAGTAAAAAACAGACTGGAAAAATTTATTCCGCTAACTGAAGGATTGGAGAGAATAGACACGGTGGTCATGGTTGGAATGCTCTTGAGTATTGATTTTCTAGACTATGACCGATCGTCGACTAAATAGATATTATTGTAATTTATAGAAGAAAGGTGAAAGAGAGAGGGGAGGATATGAAATAAAAGTGGGTTGAAACTTCAAGAAGTTCTTGAAAGAAAAACAAAGGACTTTCTCATTTCTTTGCAAATGTTGAGAACTGCATTTCCAAAGATCCAGAGCTTTTCTTTTCTTTGGTCTGGTTTATATATATATATATATATATATATATATATATACCAACGAAACAACAATAACTGAAAATTATTTTGTGGTTAGAATTACTAAGATGTAGTACATATAAAAAGTGTCAGTAGAGAATTATAAAATGGAAGAGTTGTAAATTAAAAACAAAGGAGATTAGGAAGGAAATATTAGATAAATGATAAGTGGACGGCCAAGTAGAGAAGGAAAACTTAAGAAAAAGCATTTAAAAAAACGAAGAGAACAAGTTTACGTAAGGAGATAACAGATGTGTAAATAGTAAGAGGGTAGCGGTGAGTGATAGCGCGAGCGAAGAAGGGGAGGAGAGCGTGTATACGTGAAGAAAAGAGCAAAATAAGAAAGCCGGAAAGGGAACTAAAAGAGGAGTGTCGAAAGAAAGAAAAAGAAAGAGGGAGAGATGGTCGTCTGAAGTAAGGTGAGAGTGAGATAAGGAAAAGGGTATTAGAGAAAAGGGAGGGGGAGAGATAGAGACGGTGAGATTCAAATAGGTGAGAGAGATAATACAAAAGAGAAGATGGAATGGAAGACAAACGGAGACGGGGCTAAGGAAGGGGACAGAAAGCGAGAAAAAGAAAACCAACTCAATATAAGAGAGTCTCAAAGAAAAGTATAGGGAACACATACACGAAAACAACATATTTATTTATGAAACATCCAGGTAGAAGAAATAAGACTCCATTGATCTATTTGAGTCATTTCCCTTGGCTCATTTCCGTTTTTTAAAAATTTATGCAAATAATTCCAGCCAAATATCTTTGTAATTACCTTGTCTACTGTCAAAGTAGGTTTGAGTAAACTAAACACTGCTGTTGAGGTCGAATAATACCAAAACAGGTTTGTAGTTGTTTCCCCTCTTTTGCAAACACAATTTCCACCTAAATCCATTTAGTGAAATTAATGCTCAATTTCTTGAAATTATCTCCCTTTTGGTATGAGAGCTACTAACAATTACCGTTAGGTTTTTGTTTTCTTTCTCTAACAGAGCAATTCAATTAATTGAAGGTTCCCCCCTCCCCCTCGAAGTCACTCAGTACATCACCTCTCAACTTTTTAAGTAAGAGGGATGAAGAAAGCATATAATGATTGAACGTGAAAGAAAGAATATTACAAGAGAGTAGGGAATAGAGAGAAAGAGTGATGCATGTGTATATGAAAGAGAGAGTGAAGAAAAGAGGACTAGAAAAATAACGGTGGCTTGTACTAAAGAGGAGTTGTATATAATTAGTGAGGCTAGAATTGTGAGTGAAATAAGCGCTAAGAAAAACAAAACGTAACAGGGATCGCGCGCGCCTTATGTGTGATGAGTGGCGATAGGGTAGAAAGAGGAGGTGGGAGGAGAAAATAACAGATTAAAGAGAGTTGAAGATTATTAAAGAGAGAGGGGGAGGTAATGAGAGAGAGCTAGGCCAGGGATGAGAAAAGAGAGGGGGACAATAAAAGGGAGTAAAGAAGACGAAGCGATAATTGGGAGTAGGGTAAGATATTTTGTTTCTTTAGAGAAAAAATGGGCTACGCAAAGGAAAGAGAAGAGGGGTGATAGAGAAAACACGTCTAAAATCAAGGAAGGAAGTGAAGCAGGGGAGGAGGGAAATAAACAAGAAGAAACAGGGGGAAGCATTAAATAAGATGAGAGAAAATTGATAAATTATAATAAAAGTAGGCGAGCCATAAGAAAAAATAGCTGCTGAAAGACAAAGAAAACGGTTTATATGCGAGAGTAGGACTTTCTCAAATGACTCTCACGGCAGCCAATCTAAGAATATTAGTTGCAGGGGTAGATATTACCCAACTAAAATCTTATACCAGAGAAATGTGTGTGCCTGTGTGAGTAAGCGCGCGCGTGCATTTGCCTGTATATGTACGTGCCTACACGTACGTATGCGTGCATCAGTGAGCGCATGAATGTATATGCGTGTATGCGTGTGTTAGTGTGTAGGTGTGTGTGGTGACACACAAACCTTTGTCCAACCGATGAATCAAGCTGAGGAAAATAGCTTCGGGATTG
>NC_142944.1:22074807-22094807 GCF_046866305.1 Octopus bimaculoides | reverse complement strand
CTGCTGACGACATTCTGTCAGTGACAAAATTCTTCGGGTGAATATTTTGCTTACCGAATTCTATATCGAAACTAATATTTCAACTTCGCTCAGATTTATCTACGAAGAGTTGCTCGTCACTGAGGAGAACAAATGAAGTTGAAACATCAGTGTCTGATGATTCAAGCATAGACTGTATTTCAACACACAATATATTGCAGCAGGCTTGGTTGTGTGGTAAGAAGTTTGCTTCATAACTACATGGTTCTAGGTTCAGTGCGTGACAACTTGGGCAGGTGTCTTTTCGTATAGCCTCGTGGCAACCAAAGCCTTGTGAGTGGAAACTGAAAGAAGACCATCATATTTGTGTGTGTGTGTCTCTGTGTATCTCCATCCACAGCTTGACAACTGATTTTGATGTGTTGATATTATCGTAACATAGAGGTTTAGTCAAAAAGACCGATAGAATAAATATCAGGCTTTAAAAATGATATGTACTGAGATGATTAGTTTGGCTAAAATTCCTCAAAACGGAGCTCCAGTATGGCCGCAGTCTAATGACTAAAATATTTAAGTAAAACAAACATCTCAAAATGTCTGTGTGTGTGTTTTAGACAAACAATAGAAAGATGATTCAATACATAAGTGTGTATATGTATTTTTTTTTTTTTTATACAGCTACAACGTGATACAAGAGTCAATAGTTTCATACATTATCTGAATTTGAGTGCAACGCAGAAAACTCTTTAATCGCTTGAGCAACTTTACAGCTGCATAATATATAGAGAACGAAATTGATATACAAAGAAGGGTCGATGAATTGTGAGTCACTCAGAATAATAAAGAAGTGTGAGCGAAAACAAAAAGGATAACTGAAAGAAGTAAAAAAAAAATTACTAAAACACGTGAAGAAGAATGAAGCAATGTCTGAAACATAAATACAAACACATACTGAAGCAGATAACAATAAACCCCGTCCCTTTTGACGGGTACCACACTAGACCACAACTGCTGAAGATGGAAACCAGGAGAAGTTTACTCTTTTACTCGTTTCAGTCATTTGACTGTGGCTATGCTGGAGCACCGCTTTTAGTCGAGCAAATCGACCCCAGGACTTATTCTTTGGAAGCCTAGTATTTATTCTATCGGTGTCTTTTGCCGAACCGCTAAGTTACGGGGACATAAACACACCAGCATCGGTTTTCAAGCGATGTTGGGGGGGGGGGGACAAACACAGACACACAAACACATACATACATATATATATACATATATACAACGGGCTTCTTTCAGTTTCCGTCTACCAAATCCAATCACAAGGCTTTGGTCGGCCCGAGGCTATAGTAGAAGACACTTGCCCAAAGTGCCATGTACTGGGACTGAACCCGGAACCATGTGGTTGGTAAGCAAGCTACTTACCACACAGCCACTCCTGCGCCTATGTTTGGTTATATTCTAATCGTGTAGACAAATACCAACGACTTGTGGCAAATGATGATAATGATGAAGATAATACAAACACAAACACACACACAAGTGTATTATCAAGGTTATACTTATATTACCTGAAACACTTGTGATGTATCATTCAGCACTTGTGTGGCTGTTAACACACACACAATATTCAAATGCTGAAATACTTTGAATCGTTACTCTGAGCTTCATGTTTGCTCATTATTCAAACAATTGAAGATGGAAGGAAGTAGTGTGATAATATAAAAGCAAAAATATTTGTTAATGCATGCATCGAAATGCGATTAGTTATGAAGATTTGATTGGTTGCCAAAAGACCGGTAGAAACTGCATTGCATTTATATATTCAATAGATATTGTTGAATATGGTTCATCTTATTCGTAAGCAAAATCACATGATGCTGCCGTGTCTTGAATATCATGTGTGTAAAATACAAAAGTTGATTATCATAAATGTAGTTTTACTGTTAGTGTGGGGGACAAAATATTGAGTGGCATTTATTCTGATTTCTTATGTTTTCAGTCCTCAAGTTTCAGTCAACTACTGGGAGATCAATGTTTTGGACAAACTCCGTATCCCTAAAATTGCTGGCCTAGTGCCAAAATTTGAAATATTATTATTATTATTATTATTACTGCAAGGCGGTGTGCTGACAGAATCGTTAGCATGCTGGACAAATTGCTTAGTGGTATTTCGCCTATCGCTACGTTCTGAGTTCAAATTCCGCCGGTGTTAACTTTGCCTTTCATCCTTTTGAGGTCGATAAATTAAGTACTAGTAAAACACTGGGGTCAATGTAATCGACTAGTCTCCCCCCCCCCCAACAATTTCAGACCTTGTGTCTATAGTAGAAAGGATTATTATTATTATTATTTACACAATTTACAAAAACGTTAATAGAAAAGTGACTATATTCATTATACTAATAAACTGACAGAATTTAACGGTATTCCTGTTCCACTACTTGGAATGGTCCGCAGGGTTGGCAGTAAAAACAACATGGAAGTTGATCGGGTATCATGTCAGTCAGTTGGGTAATCTAATAGGGAAGCATGAAATGGGGAGATGAGATGTACAGAGAGAAGCTCAACTGAGCTCAGGTGTTAGGTTATACGGCTCATATTAATGTTAGATGGGGAAGGTGCGTGCCTCAGTGGTTAGGGTGTTCGAATCACAATCGTGAGATTGCGAGTTCGATTTCTGGCAGTGTGTTGTGCCTAGAGCAAAGACACTTTATTTCACCTTACATTCGAGCGAGGCCGTTGCCAGTGCCGCTGGACTGGCTCCTATGCAGGTGGTACGTAAAAAACACCATTTTGAGCGTGGCCGTTGCCAGTACCGCCTGACTGGCCCTCGTGCCAGTGGCATGTAAAAGCACCCACTACACTCTCGGAGTGGTTGGCATTAGGAAGGGCATCCAGCTGTAGAAACCGTGCCAGATCAGATTGGAGCCTGGTGCCACCATCTGGTTCGCCAGTCCTCAGTCAAATCGTCCAACCCATGCTAGCATAGAAGGCGAACGTTAAACGATGATGATGATGATGATGATGATGATGATGATGATGCAGTCCACTTATGTACAAGAAAAATGAGTTGTACCTATAATTCAAAGGGCCAAACCATGTCACATTTTGTGAAACACTGAATCTCTCTGAGAACTACATTTAGGGTGAGCATGCTTATGAAGTGCTCAGCTACTTGCACATTAATTTCATGAGCAGGTTGTGCAATTGATCGAATCAACTAGCCCAATCGTCTTTGTAACCGATAGAGAGTTAGGTCAATGTTAGCTGGACTTTTAAATCGCTTTGTATGTGTGTGTGTATGTGTGTAAAATTAAATAGTAACCGATATAAATGTTGTTGTTAGATGGTTGATATCTCCAGTCATTCTTTAGTATAGAGAGATGGAGAGATAGACACAGGGAGAGAGAGAGAGAGAGAGAGAGAGAGAGAGAGAGAGAGAGAGAGAGAGAGAGAGAGAGAGAGAGAGAGAGAGAGAGAGAGATTATTGTGAGTTAACATAGGAGGTACTTAGGACAAGGGTCATTTAACCTTCAGAAAAAATACAAATTTCATAACGAAAAAAAATTGCAGAGATGGGTTTATAACAAAATATTAAAAATTTTGAAAGATAATAGCTTATAATTGTTAGAAATATACAAATGAGAAATTTGTATATATTCAATTTTATTTTCGTTTAAAAATTAGTTTTCATTTCATTATTTTGTATAAAACACCAAGAAATTTTATAAAAGATTATAATTAATGCATGTATGTCATATTTCCTAATAATATCCATGAAAGCGAAAGTATACTTTCAAAGTAAACCCGTCATACGACGGGTAATGGGCTAGTATATATATATATATATATATATATATATATATATATATGATGGAAGTGCTATAATTATTATTTACGACAAGACCAACAAAGATATAAGGGTTCAAAACATTTGTTTTAACAAAACAAATTAAAAACATAATAGAAACCAACACATGTATATATATATATACAAGAGTGCATGCACACACGTACAAATACACAACACTTGTGTCTTAACAAAACTTGACAACAACAACAAGAGCAACAAAAGAAACGATCGTGCTGACATGCAGCCAACAGTTGCCGCCGCCGCAGCTGACCTGCCACGCCGCCGCCGCGCAACCAGCTGGTCCCCAAACCACATGAAGCTAGCTATTCAACTGCTTAATAATAATGATAATAATAATGATTTCAGTTATTTGCCACAAGGGCGAAGGATGAGGGGGGGGACAATACATAGACATAAAGTGTGGGGGTTTACATATAATGAAATGATAAAAAAAAAGGAAAAAAAGAAATTAAGTATACACGGTGAACACTGAAAAAGAAGGAACATATGCTTAGCATACAAAGCTTTAAAAAAAAAAGTAGCGGGTAAGATGATAGCGATGTGGCCCTCAAGGTACAGTAGGGCCTCGAGGGATAATCGAGGTACCCTACTGTCCGAGGTTTCCGTGAAACACAAAGAGCAAGTGCCCTCTCCAATTCCTTCTCTCCGACTCACAGGTCTACACTTAGAGAGGTACCATCCACTCTTGCCATTTTCGCATCTTTCACCCACCTTTCAATAAACTCGCTCGAAGACAGCACTTCCCTCTCCACTCTCAATTTCCTTTTCAAAGGAAAGTTGAAGTCAATGAGAGCTCTACCAAAGAGAAATGTCCTCATGCCTTTCAGCCTCAATCGTTTCTTTATGGGCAATAAAAGCACCAAAAAGGAAAATACAAAGAAACAGAATTGGGTGTGGCGATAATATACACACACATATACAAGATATACAAACATACAGTATATATATAAATATGTGTGTACATGTATACATGTGTATGAGTTTATCTTTTATTCCTTACTTGTTTTAATCATTAAACCGCAGCTATACTGGGGCACTGTCTTGTAGGTTTTCAGTCGAGCAAATCGATCTCAGAACTTTACGTTTGTTTAAAGCCAAGTACATATTATTTTGTCGAACCGCTAATTTACGAGGAGGTAAACAAAGCAACACCGGCCGTCGTTAAGTCATGGTGGGGAACAAACATATACACACACAAAGGGGTTCTCTCAGTTTCCATCTACAAACCCGTTCACCCGTTCACAAGGCCCGGAGCTATAATAGATGACACCTGCTGAAGGTGCCGCGCGGTATAATTGAACCCAGTACCACATGGTTGGGAAGCAAACTTCATCATACAGCCATGCCGGTGCTATTTAAATACAGGTGTTACGTACAAAACATTTCAAATGTACGCTGTATGGACGTGTAATGACACCGTAACCCTAACTAACCCTCCCCTTCATATCGTTACGTAGATGCATCGGGACCTCTGTTTTCAAGTAGTGCCGCCATGCATTTGTTCATATCACAGGGCTACGCCTGAGCCTTTATTTACATGCGCATACATACATACAATCAATGTATATACATTTCTATGAACATACATCTTTATATATGTACATTCACAAATCTACACACACATATAAAATACATATCTATGCACACGCATATATATAAACACGCATAACGCGTTTACCTGTACAGATACACATACACGTGTACATTAACACGCATATGTATACGTGTAGATATACGCATATATATGTACAAGTATATATATATATATATATATATAACATGTTCATGTGCCTATATATGTATACATAAGCGCACTTCCAATACATGTAAATGGATATGTATCTATTTATTTACACAGATATATACATATAAACATAATACAGACTGCCTCCCAGTATATATATATATATATATATATATATATATATATATATATATATATATATATACCTAGATACGTGAGTGTTGACGCCAGGATGAGCAATCCAGCCGTAGAAAATCTACCTCAATGAATTTTGTCTGACCATACAAGATGGAAAATACGCTAAAACGAGTGTGTGTGTGTGTACATACATATACCACGTACACACATATGCCTTCTTTTGTACACACACTGTGTGTGTTTGGCTTTTACCTTGAAAAGACTATAACCGAATTCCTAATGTTGTCCTTGCGGGCTCTCCTCCTCGCCCACTATATTCTGTAACTGAACCTAAAAAATGAAACCAGAGAATCTCTTTTATCAATATGGCATCTCTTGAAATAACAATTGGGGGGGGGGGCTACTTTGATGTACTACAAAAAGAATTTTGGCATGTATTTTATCATAGAATAAATGACACCCCTTCAACCTTTATCGCCATGACAACCACACCAACTGTTTTTACTATAAGCTACCCAGGAGAGAACCGAAACTTTCAAACCGATTTTCACAAAGTGAAATAATAAAAACTATCTTCACGCAGTGCACAAAGTTCGATAGTGAAATCTATCCTACATGTGATTCCAAACGTCTGATCGATGTTCGCACAACTAGTAGTCAGAGTTCTCTGGAATGTGTCCGTGCAGTTGCGATATACCTGTCATTGCTTCGTCTCTGCAAGGTTCTGCTACAATATCTCGGCTTGGAAGTGTAATCTGCTAAACGATAGAATTTATGGAAGTTACTCATTATTGTGTCATAACAAAGTGTTTCGATGGCAGTGGGTGGGTGATTGTAGAAGGGTTTACATTATGCCAACCTTTTAGCAACATTAGGCGACGGACGTCACAAAATCGCAAGGGTAGACGACTCAACAATTTTGGAGGTTAAACCTTCAAAAGATGCATTTGCTTCCGTGAAAAGTTATTCTAGTTCAATTTCGTGTGTCTGCATCAAGGCCCTCATAGCAGCATTATAACCTCCCCCATCCCTGCGAACAAATCAAATTCCTTGGACCTTACAGCAACACATAGATCGGAATTGGGCCCTTACTCTCTTCAGCAATTACCCAATCTCTACATGCTTTAAGACGACATTGATCTGCACACCAACACTGAGACCATCACGAGACCAGTTTTCGTTGGTGGTTCTGGCTGCGAATGGATTTTTTTTCTGACCGTACCATCACTACTAATTCTAATAATAATTCTTTCAAATGTTGGCAAAAGGCCAGCAGTTTTAAGGGGATGGTGTTAGTCGGTTAGACTAAGCTCAATACTTAACTGGTACTTTATTTTATCGATTCCAGGAATGATAGAAGGCAAAGTTGACCTCAGCGGAATTTGAACTCAGAACGTACAAGGCAGAAAAAAAAATCACAGGGAATTTTGTTCGATACTTTAACGACTATACGAACCGACCGTACTTACAACATTCCAATCCTTTAATTACCATCTTTGGTCTTGTTTTTTTATTGTATTTTTCTCCTTCAGTCATTATCTACCCCCAGGTCCAAACTATGACCAAAGGCTTAGACTAAATCATCCGTTTAATTTGATGGAGATTTAGGTATTATTTTTAGCAGGTCGAATGACCACTTGAAGGCTTGTTAACCATGTCTATATACACACACTTCATGTTGCTGTGTATATATATATACATAGTTTACAATTATTGTGTGCAGTGCCGCGGGAAGGCAACTCCGCCTTCCTGCGTGCATACTCACACACATACACTTTCGTAATGCACACATACACACGTTCTTTTCTTTCTCAGACACTTTTATCTTGCATCACATACACGTTGTCTGCTGCACTTATATGCACAATCATGCAAAACACCTTCACCTTGCTATACATACGCGCACACACACACACACACACACGAGCGCGTGCTTGCGTGTATTTCGCACACATCTTCCCCTTACTGTACACACGTTCACTTCGCTGCTATAGGCCGTCTCTCCTCACGCTTTCCCCCAACCAGCACGCGCGCGGACACGCTCTCTAATGTTAACACACACCTCCTTCTCCCCCTTCCGCTATACGCAGTCATATACACGGTCGTACATACACCACGCACACACACACGCCTATTTCTCCTCCTCCTCCTGCTATACATAGTGATATAGTGTCGTATATACACATACACATGCACGCATGCACACCTCTTTCTCCTCCTCCTCCCGCCACACAGCAATCATACACGCGCGCGCACTCACGCACACACACAAACATAAATACACGCACACATCCACACAGACATGTTAACACACAAGAAAACCCCAACTGTTGAAAGTTATTTTATCAGTTTTTAAACTTGATAAAAACAATTGTTTACCACGTAGGCTTGTGAAAACATTCTTTCTTTATTAAAACACGAAGTGTACGTAAGTGAGAGATAATGTAAGGTTGTGAAATTCATGCCTTTCCGAAGAACATCAGCAACACACACACACACATATATGTGGGTTCGTGCTTTATGAGCAACCTTCGGCATTTTCTATTCAAAGGGTTTTTTAAACCCAATATTCACAAGCTATTTATTATCTTATAGCTTTATTGCTTCGAGTTTCAATCTTCCAAAAAGATAATAAATGATTAAAAGAATAATATGTGTGTGTATGTTTAATTAAATTAAATGATTACGACTGGAGTTTGGAAAATATTTGAATAATTTGTAGCAACGTCTTAGAGAATGAAATTTGATGTGTTGATTACGCTGCTTTTGTTTTCTGTCTAAAGATGACTTTGTAACAGGGAATTGAAACGTAGCAGCTCTTTGTCACGAAAGCAATGTTTGTTGTTAAAAAAAAAAAAACAAGTGAAATAATAACTTCAATACTGTAACAGGATGTGACTTGAGTTTTCTGACTACGATGATGACCGTGATCATAATTATCGTTGTCGTCATTATTTAAGAACAATTTCTTAAGACTGGGCAAACGGCCAAAGCTTGTAAGACAAAATATAACCAATCAACTCGACCCTAACATCTAACTGGTACTTCATTTTACTAACAAAAGGCAAAGAGAGAAATATGATACCCTGGCGGTATTTTTTTCGGCAGAGTAAAATGCTTTTTAAGAGAAGGGAGAGAAAATTTAATCGTTTATTGTTACCAAATCAACAACATTTAAGTGAAATTTATTAAACCCTCGAAATCGAATCCGCGAGAAAGGATGTGTATAGACTCTACTTCTCGATGGATGCTGTGACGTTCATGCATTTCATGCTTTTTCTAATGACAATGTGTTGTAAATGGAATGAAAATAACCAAATCAAGAAAACGGTCGTTTCCAGGAGACTTACCACTGACAAATTTCTTAAGCACAGAAGGCAAAAAGGTTTATATAGATAAACGAGAATACGTGATGTTCATGCCTTTCCCATGGCTATTTAGCAACATAAAGCGAAATAACTTGAAACAGAAAAAAGAAACATCTCTTTTGTATTGTACAACAAAGCCGATTGCTTTTGTAACAAAGAGTGAAATGCGATCTAGTCAACCTCAACATATCACTGGTACTCATTGTGACTGTCACAGTCAGAATGAGACAAACAGACAGAAACAGAGATACAGAAAGAGAACGGAGCTGAAGAGATAGATTTATTTCCATTAAATGTTTCTTCTTTAGGCAGAGGGTTCGTAATTTTGAGGGGAGGAAATTAGTTGATACCATCTACCTTAGTACTTTTTTTTATTCACCTTCCACGGGATAAAAGACGGGGTTCATCAGCGGTATTTGAACTCAGGACGCAAAGAGCCGGAAGAAATTTCGCAATGCATTTTGTCCGACGCTCTAACGATTCTGCCAATCTAACTTAATACGATGATTTCTAACTTTACATTGCTGGTGTAAATCGATGTAATCGATACCAGTATTTGACTGGTATTTTATTTTTCAGACCCAGAAGGGTATAATTTAAAAGAAAAAATAACTCATGATTTATTTGTAAAAGAAGAGGAGATATATATAAAGCTGATTGAATGGCCCTCCAATTATAACAACTGAGGCGTATGAGTAACTGTCGCCAAGGATAGCGGTGAGCAACCGGCGAACCGAATCCGCGAAGCTGTTTCAATTCCCGGTTACGGTTATTTTCACTTAGCTTACTCATTAGTTTACACATTTTCTTCTCAACTCATGTGTAAATTAAATAGATCTGTGTTACATACGAACACAGAGACACACACACGCGCGTGTATGGAAGGGAACAAAGACACACGTATGTGTATACGTATGTATGTGTGTGTGAACATGATAAAAAGAGGAAGGGGGAGAGTAAAAAGAACGATGAAAGCCATGATAAGGATGATAAAACGAAAATACTAAGATAGCTAAACGATGCCAAGTAAGCAGATATATTTGGTTGTAAAATAATACACACGCACATATATATATATATATATATATATATATATAATGTGGACACGTGTGTACAAGTGTGTGCGTGCGTTTTTTTTATGAGAGTGTATGGCGGTATATGGGAATGAGTGTGAAATATATATATATACACACGCACGCACATACACACACTTATATTTGTGCGAGCGTGTGAGTGCGTAAATGTTTGTTGTGTATGTCTTTTATTATGATACATATGTTTGACTACAGCAATGTGTGTGTGTGTGTTTATATAGTTGTGTATGTATTGATGTGAGTGTGTGTGTATGAATGTGCGAGTATGTATGTGTAAGTATGTGTGCGAGCGCGAGTGCTTGTGCTGCGGAAGCTGGTGCTAGCGTGCTAATTGCGTTATACATTTTCGGTGGACATGCGCGCGTGCCAAACACAAACGCGTGCCAGAGAAACGCGTGCGCGGTGTATATGGGGATACGGGGTGCTTTGTGTGTGTATGCGTGCGTAGAGTGTGGCGGAAGAGGGTGGCAAACGGGGGTCGGGCTCTCTCTCTCTCTCTCACTTTCTCTGTTCTGTGTCTGTGTGTACGTATGTATGTATTGCATACGCGCGTACTGCCTCAGCAGACATATCTTTGTGTACATTTCACATGGCTTTTCTGAAACAAAGGCAATAATAGTATGTTGTACAGAAATTTACGCGCAAACTTATATACACATAAATATCAAATTCCCGCACACACACTCACGTATATAGGGATATATACAAATACATATACATATATAATAACACATATATAGACATAAAATCTAATCGTTTTCTCTCTCTGTCTCTCTCACTCTTTCACTCATTCATATATATATATATATATATATATATATATATATATATATAACTTAGAAATATAAATATGCAATTTACGCTTTTGTTACTTACCGTCCAAGAGAAATTAAACTGTAAAATGAGAGGTGAATGTGTATGTGTCGGTGTGAACATGAAGGAATTTCCTTCTAAGACTTCGCTAGAAATATTTCCAAACGTACAACGTCCGGTGGTGGCGATTGACTGATATTCCTTAAGACATACTCGAAAGTACGTCCTGCAAGTGAGTGTACAGACGTTCGATTCATTGCTCGTCCCTCGACAACAGCTTCCGTTTGCAAGTTCTCCCCGGCTGTTCTGTAATTTGTCAAGTTGCAGCTCAAAGTAGCCGGATGCATCGGAAACTCTCAGCGCGGGAAGAAGGAACAGGGCCGAGACAAAGAAGTGGAACTTCCAAAGGTTAATCCGAGCAGATGACGGTAGCGCAGGGCTGCCAATAACCATGAAACGCAACTTGCCTTGTGGTGTAAGCAGAGCGAATCCGACTATCAAACTATGAAACATTCCTAAGAACAGGGGACTTCATGTAAGCTGTTCCTGGAATGATATCCACACAGCCACAAGTTTTTTTTTTCCTTCTTCCTAAAACAAAGACTTCACATACTTTGTAGAAACAGAAAGTTGTGCTCTTCACCATCAGGTTTGAGCTCTATATTTAAAAGTGAGAGAAGAAAGAAAAAAAGGGAGATTGTGCTTTTTTTTCTTTTCCTTTCTTTTCTTTTTCTTTCTTTTCTTTTCTTTTCTTTTCGTCCAAGTTAAAGCGAAGTGAGTACGGGAATACAAGTTAGCTGATGGTTATTTTTAGAGTGAGAGCGAGGTAGAAAGACAGTGGGGAAAGACGGAGAGAAGTAGGATGGAGGGGAGAGGGGAGAAAAGAGAGACAGAGTGAGTGAGAGAGAGAGAGTGAGTGCGTGTGTGTATGTGTGAGAGAGTGAAAAAGAAAGAAAGACACAGAGAGAGAGGGTGGGAGGGATAGGGTATCAGTGAGAGCTTGTGAGATGCGGGGTGGGAGGTAGTCGGCGTGAGGGGAGCGTATGAGGTGGAGGAGATGAGTAGATGGAGGGAGTGGGAAGGGAGTGAGCAAATACTGCAACAGAAGCAACGGTGGTGTAGAGAGAGGGTGATAGCAGATAGCGAGGGAGAAAGAGAAAGGAGGGAGGGGCGTCAAGCGAGCGACACATCAGAAGGGAGGACGGATGAGGGGGATTGGTGGCAGTTATAGTAATAATAACAATGATGATGATGATGATGGCGGTGGTGTCGGTGATGATAGTGTTGTCGTTGGTGGTGGTGGGGTGGTATAGAGCTAGTGGAATGAGTGAGGCAGGAGGAGGGAAAAGATTGAAAGAGAAAGAAAGAACATGGAAAAGATATAGAGAGATAAGTCGACGACGACAAGAGAACGATGAAAAATACTGTTTGAAAAAGAAAAGAAAGGAAAAGAAAGAAAGAAAGAAAAGAAAGAAAGAAAGAAAGAAATTGGTTGTTGATATAGAGATAGAGAAAGGAGAAAAAAAGAAAAAGAAATTAAAGTAGAAGGGGGAGGGATCCAAAAGTGACTTTGCGCATGCGCTGCTGTTAATTAGGGAATCTCAAGAGAACACACCAGAAATTCCATTGGTCACAGAAAACTATCGGCGATGTTGTTGGTTAACTGTAATTATGGTAGCTGTACTATTGGTTTCATTTCAAGTGCGTATGTGTGTATGTGTATATATGAGTCCTTCTTGCACTATATATATATATATATATATATATATATAGAAAGATAGATAGATATACACATATATTTATAGATAGATAGATAGATATATAAACACACAGGCACATATATATATACATTATTCGCATGATAGCAACTTATCTTTTGCTTTCCGTTAATTATTTATACCATTATATATATATGCACACCCATCTGTGTGCATGCATCATATGTATATATGCATTCATGTAAGTGCATGTGTGTATGCATACATATAAGTGTATGTATGAATGTATGTAGACGCATATATGCATTTGTGTGTGTGCGAATATGTATACACACACACACACATATATATATGCATGCATATATGACTCGATAGATAGATAATGTATATGCATGTATGAGTATACACATGTATGTATATGTATATATTTATATATATACACACACACATACATACGATGTATACACGTATGTGCATGTATATGTGTGTGTGTATGTAAATGTGCGTGCGTATGCATGCATCTATGGTATACATACATGAATGCAAATATATATATATATATATATATATATGCGTGTGTGCGTGCGTGCGTGCGGATGCATAAACGTATGTATACGTGTATGTATATTGCTGAAATCAAAACGTGCACACACACACACTCACACAGATATGCGTATGTTTATGTTTTCAAGCTGATAGATTTTTTTTTCGCCATGACATAGCTGTGTGTAGCAGCTGTATCACACATACACACACATATACACATACACGCATGCAGACACACACATACACACATGCATGCACACACAAACATAGTTACATACAGGTTCTTGTCTATTTCTACCAAAATCAAGCTGAAAACATTAGCAGTAACTGCAGCAATGTCACTTAGAATAATTGTGTTAGTTGCTACAGGCCAACATTCTCTGCTTATTTCTTGGTTGATTAAAATAATAATAATAATAATAACAATGATAATAATAATGATAATAATAATAATAATAATAATAATAGATGATGATGATGGTGGTGGTGCTGGTGATGGTGATGATGGTGATGATGATGATGATGGTGGTGGTGGTGGTGGTGGTGGTGGTGGTGATGGTGATGGTGATGGTGATGATCAAAATATGAAGATAAATAAACAAAAAAACTGTCTTGTGATTCTCTTTATCAGTAACTAATAAATAACTTGGCCTAGTGAATTGATACTCGTACCAGGTGGCGGAATGGAAACGGTAACTAAGGGGTACAGAGGAAGGTTGTAGGGGAGGGGTGCATGTGTGTGGAGATGGGGAGCAGGGCGGGGGAGGAGAGGGGGGAGATTTCTGTTTTTCGATAAAAAGCATTAAAAACAAGACAGGAAATAGAAAATTAAAGTCTAAAAATAAAATAAATTAATTAAAATATATAAACTTCATTCGACACCGAATAAAATATTTAAGAAAAAAAATCTAGAATAAATAAAATGAGAAAGTAATTAAACAAAAAACAATAAAAAAACGATTTATTTTGAAAACATTTTCTTTTATGCTTTTTTTTTTCTTTTTTTCTTTTGCCGTTAAAGAATTTTGCACATTTGGAGAATGCATAATTAAAATTAAAATAAATAAATAAACGAAAGAAACAGCCAATTATGGTATCGTTTAGAATCGGTAAAGAGGATGGCTTGGGTGATTTTATTCACGGATTTAATGAAATCGCTATCAGAAAGAATTAGAAAAAACACGCCATCCTCTAAGAAAGAGGAATATACAACCGGTTTTGTGTGTGTGTGTGTGTTTTGTTTTTTTACTGACAACGATTTTTTCTCTGTCCTTTTTACAATACTGGTTGCGTGCATTCTAGCATCGTGTGCATTCACCTAGAACTTTCTCAATCTTCCTCTCTGTGTGTGTGTGTGTCTGTGTGTGACGGTATATGCAATTGGCGAAAAAAAAAAGAAATTTTAACTGAATAGCTGACAGGAAGAAATCTGTATACTTTGGTGTGTGTGTGTGTGTGTGTGTGTTTAATGAAAGCCGATTCTTTAAGGGTCACACTTCTCTTCACTTTGCATATACATGCGCGCGCGCACGTAGACACATATGAAGTAGTTAGATAGATAGATAGATAGATAGATACATACATACATACATACACACACATGCCTTGTATGTATGTATGTATGTATTGATCTATATTATTAAACTATCTTTCCTCGGCTCAGCTGAGCAAGGTAGTGTTGTTGTGATGGTGGTGACGACCTGTCACTCTCCAACGCACATTCTCATACACACACACACACACACACACATGCACAGACTCGACTCAGTCATTGCTGCTGCTTCTTTTTCTTTTTCTTCTTCTTCTTCTTGCAGGAAGAAAGAAACATTAACATGATGATATTTTTTGTTTTTGTTTTTGTTTTTGTTTTACCTATGAACGAGGTCAGGTAATAAGTGGCCCCTAGAAAGTACACATCCTTGCCAAACCGAACACCTCCATTCCTGTCACGGCTTCTCTCCACCCCTCCTTTTTTTTCATAAGAAGTATCCGTTACATACAGAGAAAGAAAGAAACAGAGAAAGAAAGAAACAGAGAAAGAAAGAAACAGAGAGAGAGAGGGGTTAGTGTTGTTGGAAGGCCAGATGTGCATGTACCATAAGAACGTTGTTGTGAGCCCAGAGTTAGTTCAGTATAGCTGTGTTATTGTATATAATTGTGGCGTGTGTGTGTGAGTGTGTTTGTCTGTGCGATTGCTTTTATATGTGTGTTGCTGTTTGTGTCTTTGTGTGTGTGTCTGTGTGTGTGTATGCATCAGAGAGAGAGAGACAGACAGACAGACAGACAGACAGAGAGAAAGAAAGAAATGGATGTTTATAAATAAATGTGTGTATCGCGCAAATGCATGAATGCGTAGGTGAATAATACACACACACACACACACACATATATGAACGGGAACGTGAAACTCAGAGTAACAGTCTTTTGTTATATTTCTGCTGCTTTTAAATAAAGTATATATATATAATATGCATATATACGTGTGTATCCATATGAATTTGTATGTGTATGTATGTAATTACATATGTGTGTATGTACTTATGTATGCACTTACGCATGTATTTATGTATGCGCGTGTGCATGTAAACACATAATGCGTGGACGTGTGTGTGCATAAGCTGTGATTGTGTGTGGATATGCATGAATGTGTGTATATATATATATATAAATGTGCTCATGTATGTATGTGGTAGTGTGTGAGTGTGTGTTAACAAGTAAAAAAAGTCTGTAGTCCATGCATCACAAACCCTTGTCCATTTCATTCGAACAACCTCCACCTCCTTTACACAGACCCCACCCAGCCGCCGCCGCCGCCACCACGTTGACTATTCACCATTGCCAGCCACTACCCCTTCGTCCTCCTTTCCTCCTACAGTCACCCCTTGCTATATCAAACCTGGCAACGGCTTTCTTTGTTTTCGGCTTGCTGTTTTCTGCTAGCACGCTATATATCCAGCGCGCAACTACCCTATCAAACACACACACACACACACACATTACAAGATGTAGGCCCGTTTTTATTCTTCCAGCTTGCCTTTCTCTAACGTTCACTATCAACAACAACCACACACACACATATATACACACTCACACACGCATGCACACACTCTCACGCACGCGTATGCACGCGCGCGCATATACTACAGTTTGCTCGCATACATAGCGACACTCAGACATCTTTCTTTCCCTTTTTCTCTCCCTCAGTAACACACACACACACAAGAGACATACATGCTATCCTTCGTACTCATACAAAGCAACACTAACACATCTCCGTCTTTGTCTCTGTCTCTCTCGCTCTCTCTGTTTCTCTCTCGCTATCTGACCCTCCTCTCTCTCTCTAACTCACACACACACATACATAATAGTTCAGATACCAAGTTACACACAAAAACATACAATTACAACTTGTACACATACATAGAGACACAAACACACTAACAAATCTTTATTTTCTTTCTCTTTCTCGTACACTCACACAAACAAATAGATCTCTCTCTCTCTCTCTCTCTCTCTCCTTTACTCTCTATCACACATACATACACACACACACACAAATACATCTCTCACGCATACAAACTAACACCTCTACACAAATAAACTAATCTCTCTCTCTCTTTTCTCTCTGTCATACATACACAAACATCTCTTTCACACACAGTAACACCTCTCTCTCTCTCTCTTATACGGACACAAATTAAAAGAGCTCTCTCTCTCTCCCCCTCTCTCTTTCTCCCTTTCTCTCTCTTCCTCTCTCTCTCACACACACACTTCCACACACGACTTAAATAAGCTGTTGAACGTACATGTGTTCAGTTTTATTCATCGCATTTATACATGTTTATTGGCCAGGAAGAAAACACGGCAAGATATTTCCACGGATGTTGTTTCTTTGTTGCCAACACAAAGACATCTCGTTGACGTGAAAAGTGGGGAATCCGGCATATATACATATCTATACACACACACACACACATCTACACAGCCATACATATTAAAATAAATACATGTATTTTTATGAATAACCACGCAAATACGTGTGGATATATATATATATATATATATATATATATATATATATATATACACACACACACACACATGTATGTGTGTGTGTATGCATGTATATATTCTTTTATTCCTTTATTTGTTTCCGTCAGTTGACTGGTTACCTTAAGGGTGTTAGTCGAAGAAATCGACCCCAGGATTTATTCTTTGTAAGCCTAGTACTTATCTTATCGGTCTGTCTTTGCCGAACCGCCAAGTTGCGTGGACATAAGCACACCACCATCGGTTGTCAAGCACACACATGTATGTGTATATATATATATATAAACGACGAACTTCTTTCAGTTTCTGCCTACCAAATCCACTCACAAGGCTTTGGTCGGTCCGAGGCTATAGTAGATGACACTTGTCCAAGGCGCCACGTTGTGGAACAGAACTCGGAACTATGTAGTTGGGAAGCAAGCGTCTTACCACACAGTCACGCCTGCGCCTAGCTCCTTACTACATAGCCACGGCTGCGCCTGTATATTATATGATATATACATGCATATATGTATGTAGGTAGGTAGGTATGTATATAATGAAGACAGCGTAAAGAAGGGAGAATCGTACATCTTCAAAAATTATTTATGACGAGTATTATTCGCATTGAATTCCAATCCGACACGTGTTTCTGTTAAAAAAGTGTCCTCGTATCCTTTGACTTAGCATTTACGTGCTGATTCAGTTGCAATAGATATTCCTCCAAGGTAGACATTCCTATGCAGCTTTGTTCAAGATTTTAACCATGCAGATGATGTGTGTGTGGAGTAATATTAATGTATGTATGTATGTATGTAGGTAGGTAGGTAGGTAGGTAGGTAGGTAGGTAAAGTTGACTTCGGCAATATTTGAACTTGGTACGTAAAAAAATGGAAGAAATGCTACTAGCCATTTTTTCCGGTGTGGTAACAATTCTGCCAGCTCACCATCTTATACAAACATGAATACATGCATATATTGAAACATACATACATACATACATACATTCATACATGTTGGCACTCCGTCGCTTACGACGCCGAGGGTTCCAGTTGATCCGATCAACGGAACAGCCTGCTCGTGAAATTAACGCGCAAGTGGCTGAGCACTCCACAGACACGTGTACCCTTAACGTAGTTCTCGGGGATATTCAGCGTGACACAGAGTGACAAGGCTGACCCTTTGAATTACAGGCACAACAGAAACAGGAAAGAAGAGTGAGAGAAAGTTGTGGTGGAAGAGTACAGCAGGGTTCGCCACCATCCCCTGCCAGAGCCTCGTGGAGCTTTAGGTGTTTTCGCTCAATAAACACTCACAACGCCCGGTCTGGGAATCGAAACCGCGATCCTATGACCGCGAGTCCGCTGCCCTAACCACTGGGCCATTGCGCCTCCACACACACATACATACATACATACGGACGTACATACAAACATATATTCATACGTACAAATCTACATACAAACCTACATACACATATACGTACATACATTAGAAGCATGCTTGCGCGCATACATACATATATACAGACATACTTGCATATACCCATACATACATTCATACATACATACATACATACATACATACATACATACATTCATACATACATACATACGTACATACATACATACATACATACATACATACATGCATGCATGCATGCATGCATACATACATACGTACATACATACATACATACATACATACATACATACGTATCATGGATGAGGCGGCTCCTGCTATTTAAACTAGAGCATACGATCGTAAAACAATCCAAGTTATATAATTGAAGCATGGCACTCTTATGAAAATTAAAGTTTTATATTAAAATCTCATTTGTTATCAGTATTCATTTGATTTATCTAAGGTATCCACTGCATGCCTAAGAAGTTGGCTTCCCAACCACATGGTTCCCGGTTCAGTCCCGACCCGTGGCACCTTTGGCAAGTGTCTTTTTGGATAAAACACACACATGGTCGTGAGATCGTGGTTTCAGTTCCTGGTGCGTGGTGTTCTTGGAGGACTACCATCTATCGTACTAAATGAAAAATATTTTCATACCGCCAAAGAAAGTATATCTAAAAAAAAGCTGACTGAAAAAAAAAAAAAAAAAACAAGAAAAAACATAAACCCACAGGCCTTCGACGTGCGACTAGTTTGATAAATGCCAATGCACGAAACTCTCGGATCTTGAGTCACTATGTTATTTCTACTAAATATTAATGAAAATATACATATATACTATTTTTCTTCCTTGTATCAACACAACTGTGTGTATACACATGTACATACATATATAAAAATATAGCAGCGTACGTACACTTTGGTCTCTTATATATATATATATATATATATATATATATATATATATATATATATATATATATATACATTTATATATATATATATATATATATATATATATATATATATATATATATATATATATACATTTATATATGTATATATATATATATATATATATACATTTATATATGTATATATATATATATATATATATGTATATATATATATATATATATATATATATATATATATATATATATATACATTTATATATGTATATATATATATATATATATATATATACATTTATATATGTATATATATATATATATATATACATTTATATATGTATATATATATATATATATATACATTTATATATGTATATATATA
>NC_142944.1:22071272-22074307 GCF_046866305.1 Octopus bimaculoides | reverse complement strand
ATATATATATATATATATATATATATATATATATATATATATATATATATATATATATATATATATATATATATATATATATATATTATATATATATATATATATATATATATATATATTATATATATATATATATATATATATATTATATATATATATATATATACATTTATATATATATATATATATATATATATATATATATATATATATATATATATATATATATATATACATTTATATATATATATATATATATATATATATATATATACATTTATATATATATATATATATATATATATATATATATATATATATATATATATATATATATTCTTTTACTTGTTTCAGTCACTTGACTGTGACGATGCTGGGGAACCGCCTTTAGTCGAGTAAATCGACCCCAGGACTCATTCTTTGTAAGACTAGTACTTATTTTATCGGTCTCTTTTTCCGAACTGCCATGTTACGGGGACGTGAACACACCAACACCGGTCGTAAAGCGATGTTGGGAGGACAAGCATACACACACACACACATATATATATATATATATATATATATATACGACTGGCTTCTTTCAGTTTCCGTCTACCAAATCCATTCACAATGTTTTGTTTGGCTCATGGCTATAGTAGAAGATACTTGCCCTAGGTACCACGCAGTGGGACTGAACCCAGAACCATGTGGCTGGAAGCAAGCTTCTTACCACTCATCCACACCTGCACCTATATATGTGTGTGTGTGTGTGTGTGCGTGCGTGTGTGTGTGTGTGCGTGTGCGCGCGCGCGCGGCAAAATAATGTGATCGTCTTGTTAAACGGTGAAAATTTTATTGTTTAATATAATGCTGTTCCACCTTTGGTATCAATCGCAATTTTTTATACGTCAATGGCGTACACATTCTGAACGGTTGTTTGGAAAATTTTGAGTCATTCTCCAAATAAAATCCGCATTGGCTCTTTCAGTGACGATGGCATAGGTTAAACGGTTCCTCTCTGGCTGCTCCGGAATGCACTATGAATATTCGATTATAGTGAAATCTGGTGGTTTTGGCAGCCAATTCAAGTGGCCTACTTCACTTTTGTGCTCTTTGAACCAACTTAGAATAACATTATAATGCGCTAATATTCATTGGCACATTATAAGTCTGGAAGATGGTGCAACTATCAAGGAACAATGTTTGTACAATTGGAGGGACATGATCGGTCATAATACTCAGATAATCTTTGGTATTAATTCTGCCCAGTAGAAGAATTAAAAGGCCAAGAGAATTCTTAAATCAACTTAGAACCACCTCCACGCTTTATAGTAGAGACCAAACGGTCAGAGTAGAAGTCTTCTTTCGGTTCTTTCCAGACATAAACTTGCCCCGAAGTGGGGAAAAAAAAAGGTGAAAATTACCTTGTTCCATTAAGCCATTGACCACTTCTTGTAGTCTAGACCGATTATGCTTGCCAGAACTGGTTTTATTCTGGTTTTGGATTACCTTCCGCGCTCCAATAATTTGTCCTCTTTGGAAATCAGATACGTCAGACATTGTAACTGGTTTAAATACGAATATATATATATATATATATATATATATATATATATATTATATATACAGGATGGGTGGAAAGTAACTAGGCATTAGAAATTGCTTATAGAATTTTTAGTATCACTGAAGACATGACGAAAACATTTTTTAAACAGACCACACCAATGGGGATTTCTTATTTTCTTATTGTCTTATTTTTTATTTCGTATTTTCCGGTCACTTGACTGTTCGGGAGCGAGCTCAGAAAGCCGTACGCTATGAAGTGTGGAATTCAACTGTTTCGGTTCAGAGATGGTAGCGTGCATGGAAAGATAAGCATGCAACACTACGTCCGGAGACAATAAAAAGTTGTCATGCAAAGCTGATGACAACGAACTCTGTGAACGATGCAAGAAGGAAATGACCGTCCAACCACATCCCGATCGGTGGGGAACGTGGCAACTGTGCAGGAAATGGTTAATCGCAGCCCGCAATAATCAAGACGTCAAGTAGCTCGTGAAAGTGGACTAACAAGACTCACAATACGTATGGTGTTGCATGAAGAATTGAATTTTCGTCCGTGGAAACCCCATTACGTGTAGGAGCTAAAACCTGAGACTGTCACTGCTGAAGTCTAGAAGTCTAGATCTCATTCCATGAGGAGGTATGCAAGACAAAACCTTGCAAACTGGGGGACTTTGAGACACGGATTCAGGAGGTTCTCAACGATATCCCAGACGACGTCCTTCAGAAAGTTGTTCATTCCATCCTTGGCCGTTTAAGGAAACTGGTTGATGCCACCAGTGCTTACATTAAAATATGAAGATTTTCTTTCGTTTTTCCATGTAGTAAAGAACATGTATCATTTATTTCAATAAAAGGAAGGAATATGGATTTTATAGCCAATTTTTAATGCCTACTTAATTTTCGCCCACCTTATATATGTGTGTGTGTGTGTGTGTGTGTGTGTGTGTGTGTGTGTGTGTGTGTGTGTGTGTGTGTGTGTATTTAAGCCTTTCGTTACCAACCCGGCTGGAACCGGCTCTGACTCTGAGTACAAATGTCTTGTTTTCATAAGTTTTGAATTAAAATCTTCCACCAAACCTTAGTCACAATTTATGTTCCTAATACTAGCTGAATGATAACTAAGATATTTACTAAATTCTTTGTTAAATTTAAAGTAGTTAAAAGAAACACAGAGCACCTCAAAATAAATACAGTAACGAAAGATTAAAGATAAAAAACAAGAATAAAAGTTAGATGCCTACATCAGGAAGTACGACACATACATAACGCATATAACCACATATATTCAGATTAGAACAAAAATTTATTTGTCATATTGTCAATAGAAAAAAGAATTGTTAAATTAAAAGTGCAGTTTCCATTATTTTGCCCGATGCCTGCATACATACATACATACATACATACATACATACATACATACATACATACATACATACATGTATGCATACATCCATGCACACACACACACATAGAAATTTAATATATAC